>NC_051160.1:84331800-84467650 GCF_013339745.2 Dermacentor silvarum
CACGATGTTTGGTACGGTGTTACAGCACCGATTGAAATTAGCCTTATTAATGAGCGCTCGGTGCTTTGCCGTTTTGGTGGGCAGCTATGTGGAGCCAGCTAAAACAGGGCATGTTGTGCGCGCCACGATGTTTGGTACGGTGTTCCAGCAACGATTGAAATTAGACTTATTAATGAGCGCTCGTGCTCTGCCGTTTTGGTGGGCAGCTATGTGGAGCAGCTAAAACAGGGCATGTTGTGCGCGCCACGATGTTTGGTACGGTGTTCCAGCACGATGAAATTAGCCTTATTAATGAGCGCTCGGTGCTTTGCCGTTTTGGTGGGCAGCTATGTGGAGCCAGCTAAGACAGGGCATGTTGTGCGCGCCACGATGTTTGGTACGGTGTTCCAGCACCGATTGAAATTAGCCTTATTAATGAGCGCTCGTGCTTTGCCGTTTTGGTGGGCAGCTATGTGGAGCCAGCTAAAACAGGGCATGTTGTGCGCGCCACGATGTTTGGTACGGTGTTCCAGCACCGATTGAAATTAGCCTTATTAATGAGCGCTCGTGCTCTGCCGTTTTGGTGGGCAGCTATGTGGAGCCAGCTAAAACAGGGCATGTTGTGCGCGCCACGATGTTTGGTACGGTGTTTCCAGCACCGATTGAAATTAGCCTTATTAATGAGCGCTCGGTGCTTTGCTGTTTTGGTGGGCAGCTATGTGGAGCCAGCTAAAACAGGGCATGTTGTGCGCGCCACGATGTTAGGTACGGTGTTCCAGCACCGATTGAAATTAGCCTTATTAATGAGCGCTCGTGCTTGCCGTTTTGGTGGGCAGCTATGTGGAGCCAGCTAAAACAGGGCATGTTGTGCGCGCCACGATGTTTGGTACGGTGTTCCAGCACCGATTGAAATTAGCCGTATTAATGAGCGCTCGTGCTCTGCCGTTTTGGTGGGCAGCTATGTGGAGCCAGCTAAAACAGGGCATGTTGTGCGCGCCACGATGTTTGGTACGGTTTTCCAGCACCGATTGAAATTAGCCTTATTAATGAGCGCTCGGTGCTTTGCCGTTTTCGTGGAAACAATTCGACGTGAAATAATCCGAACTGTACTGTAATCAAGTATATTTCGTTCGCGCAACGCAGTCCGTTGATGTGCAGCTACTACATGGCGTGTCGCGATCGGCGAAAATATGCGCGGGGCGTTTTGCCGTTCTAATGTATTCTGCTGCGCTGTTCGCTTCAGGATCGAGTGCCCAG
The DNA here is from genome assembly GCF_013339745.2 of Dermacentor silvarum. Classification (NCBI taxonomy): domain Eukaryota; kingdom Metazoa; phylum Arthropoda; class Arachnida; order Ixodida; family Ixodidae; genus Dermacentor; species Dermacentor silvarum. The sequence goes on from NC_051160.1 coordinate 84,333,037, forward strand.
AGCCCGCTGACACGCCGTGCGGTAGACACGCGCTGTGGCGCGATAATAATAAAGAATTGCAAGGACGTATATATGATTCTATGTGATAGGTGAGATAAAAAAAAGGGCTGATGCCAGCGAATGCTGTGAAATCATCAGGTTATGTGTGGTTTGTTTTCCGCCGGTACGCGCGCGGTGAAGTTGTCTTTTTTTTTTAACCATTATCTCCCTTCGACGCCATCGAGTACTTCGCGCTAACGCCTTCGCGTAGGCGCTCTATATTCACGGAAAAGGCAGATTCTGTGGGATTCTATGTTCTGCTTTAGTGGGATGAAACATTCAAAATAATGTCAACGTGTGAACTTTCAGCCTTTGACCCTTCAGTAACTGATTGATTTAACTAAGTTCGAAAATCAGTAAAGGAACAAGATGCTTGGGCATATTTGCCGTGTCGTCCCACTGTGCTTCCAGTGGCATATAGGCGTTATCGACAAATGTCAAAAAATTAGCAAGGCTTTTTTTATGAGATAGAAGTAGACAGCTATGTCAGTAAGTTATTCTTGCTTTGAAGTCGCACACTAAAGAGGAGAGAGAGTTAAAGGGGAGCGTATCCTTGTGATCTAAATGACGCTTTGCCATAAGCTTGGAACTATGGTTTGTTGGTGGAGCAGTTCTGTGGAATACTGCAGTAGCAGCAGTTAGACGGAGAGTAAAAAATGCAACACTGGTTTTATATGAACGAGCTACCTTTAAGATGTGGCCGCAACAGTTCAGTAGATGAGCAAAAATAATTTTAAAATTTAGGAGAGAAATTAAAAACAAATTATTTGCCCACCTCACACTGCCAGTGGCAAGAGCAGCCATGCTTTAATGTTTTCAATCAGTCATTTATATCCATCCATTTATGTCGGCTTAATCGTCCTTGTAGATGTTTTGATTGTTGCTTTTGAGTTATCGTGGCGTCATATTTTAATACTGACATCTGTTTTCAGAATCAAAATGAGCCTGGAGACGCCACTGCCGGAATGCGAAAGGTGAATTCTTTGGCCATTCATCGTCTAGTGTCACCATGATCAAATGCACTGTTGCCAGGAGAATGTATTGCCGGGAGGTATTCTTAAGATTTAGTAAAAATGGTAGCATTGTCTCCTTTGCGATCTTGCATAGCCTTTGATTTGCGAGTCGATTCACCCGAAAGTATGTGAAGTATCCTAAAAATGATACTTGCATTAAAGTTTTCCATGCTTTGGTTTACTTACTATTTTATTTTGTACTGGGTGAATCCTTGTTTTTCTGAAGCACATGGCATCCTAACAGGATAACAAGCTATGACATTAGTTTTAGTTGTTTTTATTAGTGACATTAGTTGACAATTTATGTCTAGAGCAGGCAGTATTTCTGTGATTTATTCGGAGTGTTGTTGTTGTGTAAATGTGCTTAAAATCCTTAAACTACCTCACTAATATTTACCTAAACGTTCTGTTTCACATAGGCTGGAGAAGTGCTCATTCAGATGATCCTGGCACAGCTTGCCATGGTGGACCAGGCAAGTTTGCAAGGGCCTTGATTCACCATGTGGTCACGGAGAAGAACCTCATGGGCCACTCATTTCTCGGAAACAACACCACCAATAGGCAAAAAGAGGCTCTTGGCCTTATCAGGGTCAACGCTGTTATAGGCAAGTACCGTACATCCTTTTTCCCATAGCAATTTTGCATTCACATTTTGTACTTGGAATTACCAGCTTGCTATTAGCACAACAAATGACTTTCAAGTAGCCTGTGTCTGCAACTACGTGCTACAATAGCTTACTATTTGGAATGAATGTTCATTTGATCTCAAGTCTCAATGCCTCCATACTAAATTGATAAATTTTAAAAGCAGCCTTAACTGCCAGAAGTGATTGGTGGCTCCAACTGACAAAGTTAGGTGTATTTGCACATTAGTTGCACTACTTGATTGTCATTGCAATGAATAGTTGCAATGAAGCAACTACTAATCTGTAGCACCAATCTGTGAAGCATGCTACCAATCTGGTGGTATAGCGGGTGTGCTTAAGTAGCCTGAATGTGTTGTTATAATATAGGAATTGTGGAGAAGCTATGCTCAAGGGCAGTTACTGCTCAACTCGAGGGACAGCACTTCCACAAAATTTCAGCAATCAAATTGGCCCTCCAAATTCTGTAACGCAAAACATAGTGGTTTCACCTATTTCAACAGACCACATTGAATTAAAGTTGCTCCTGTCTTGAAGGAGGTCCATGTGGTGGCAGACAGTAGCCTTTCAACAGAGGGAGCTTAAGTTATGGGGCATAATTGTTTGGTTGTTTCGATCAAAGCAACAATAGAAACAGTTGCCAACTTTGTTGTCAACATTGCTATGTTTAGCAATGTCCACTCATTCTAGGCACTCAACCTATTAAGATCCAATTTATCACATTGTATTCTAGGATGTGGAAAAAAACAAAGGTATTTATTTGACTTTTCCTCACGTTCCCATAAAATGATCAGTACTCAATAGGCCCTTGGCAGCTACTATATAAAGCTTCTTACAGAACATGAGGCATGTCCACAGCTCCCACTCTGAAATTGTTGGAAATGTCTTCTGCTTTCTTACTTCAAAGACGCACTTGCCTGTTTTCAGCATTATTATAAACCAGTGCTCAAGTACTATGGGTTTAGATTTATCAAAGATTGAATGAGCTTTGTAGGTGTTCATGTTTAACCCTTTGAGGATCACATATTTTCTGGAAATACGTCCCCCAATTTAAGCGTTATATTTTTATTCTGGATTGTACTTCAGAATGACCTTTCGAGAAAAAAAATGGGTAAATAATTTTTTAGGTCACAAAGTGACAACGGTTTTTAGTGTCCGCTGTTTTACATCATGTTTATTGTAGCATGCAGGGCAAACTAGCATAATCACATTTTTTAAATGTAATGACACTCACAAAACATTAAACTAGGTGAATACTCCCAAACTACTGCAGTGATGGGCACCATAGAGTAAAGAGAAAGATCAGTTTTGGAACAAGCCAAGGGGCAACAGCACAATCGGGATTTTTGTAGAAGCCGCAGAAGGTTACAGAATCTGTAATGTGATGCTTGGGGACACTTCATTCTTAAAAGGTATGCTTATTTATATGTTCTTTCGCCGCCTCATAGTTATGGTCGTGACCACACGTTTTGTTTCCGCCACTCTACATGCACGGCAGTGACCCTCAAAGGATTAGCAGAGCCAGTCCACTTGCATATTTCTCTTGTAAGACTGAGCATTTCTTCGTATTTCTTCTTCGCATTTATTTGTGTTAGTGTAACCAGGTTGGCGTGCAACTGCAGTAAATCCTCGTTATAAGCAGTATTTTGTTTTAAGTAGAGGTACAAGAATGGCCATCACGATGCGAGAAGTGCACTTCAGTAGCATGTGAGCTCGTAAAACAAATTCAGATATACCATATTCAATTCTGGCCGCATAAACGTATTTGGAGCAACTCCTGCAAGGAAAAGTGCAATAAAGGGCTGCACATTTTGATTATGATTGTTGAGAGAACTAATTTTAGTTGCCAGTAGTCTACCTTTAAGTTTTTTCACCAACAGTATGAAGTCTTTTTTCCACCATTTTGTTCCTAAGCAAGCAACGTTCACATTTTCACACCAAGGATATTCATGAAGTTATTCTGCCCTAGTGGGCTTTTCGTGTTTGCCTTCTGCATATTGTACTAAGTGGAGTCCTCCGGCGCCACTCCACTTTAAAAGCTGGTCATTCTCTAGAATGGAACTCGTGAAAACTTTGAATAAACAAAACAAATGAAATAGTTTCATTATAACAGGGCGTACTGTATGTTGCACTTTTGCATGTGGAACATTGATCTTAAACCTCATGCTGTTTTTCCTTTTTTTACAGGCTTTACCTGTCACAAGTTTCCTGGGACAAACATGGCCTACATTAAGAACACTCTGGCCTCACTTCTCGCAAGGCACCTGAAGTGTCCAGAAGAGCTCAAGTCTGTGGACAGTTCAAGTGTTGTGCACTTGCAGCCCTCACCATTTTTTTATTAATATGATGTTTCTAATCACCTGAAAAGCCCAGGTTGGATGGTTCAGACACAAGTACTGTGTTGTGATTAATAATTAATTGCACAAGTGTGGCGCTTTGTATTTTAGTACATTTTTACGTAAATTTTTAATATATTTCTACAAAAGATAGTGTTTCTTGAGTATTTTATTTCATAGGTATCTCGGGTCATTTCATACCAAGACTGTTCCATGACGGCACACCATTTCAAGTTTGTTTGATAAAGTAAAAGTAGGCACAGTGATTACAGAAAATTAGGTTTTGTACGTATACCAGAAAGTGGAATCTGTGCTATTTATTGTCAGTGGTTCTCTTTAAGAAAAACTACATATTAACATATGTTTGTAGTAATGGTTTATTTTGCTATTTCAAAACAGTAAGAATTAAGTGGCAAAAGTTTGCTTAAATTCAGAGTGCTACAACAGTTCTCGGGCGAGGCAGCGATGTGCTTTCTTTCATGTACGCATGAAATCTGATTTCCTGCAAATTCTTTCATTAACTTGTTTTGCGGCACTCAAAAATTAAAAAAAAAAGATTCCTCATGCCTGTTCCATTTAAGTCTTCCAGCAGGTAACTAATGGCCACTGTCTATCAGATAAAAATCTAAACTAGTCAAAGTGAATAAATCGCTTGGTATGTAATGACCTGCCCAGGAACCTAGTAATTATGGCAGAAAATGCAACTGGATCGTGCCACAAGCAATGCAGCACAATAAACTGCTGCCATGGCACAACTTATTGTAATTACCATGTCGTTTCAGAGGTAGATAACATTTAGTAAAATGGGCACACACCATTTCAACAATAAATAAGAGTCAGTGGGCTCATGCAAATTGTGCCATGATTATTAATTTACTGGCTACCAAAGAGAAAACAAGTACATTTTACATTGTATTTACTGTAATGCTTGTATAACATTTATTTTCTATTTATTTCAATTTTGAGAAATGTTTTACTTTAGGGCCACGCAAACTTTACATCTCTCAATATTCAATTTCGTTATTGTATCAAGCTGCTGGCAGTTTGTAGATTGCGTTAGGAATTTTTTGATCTTCAGGCACCATTGGCTGTACAGTTAACAAATGTTTGGCTTCAATAAACAATTCATCTAGAAAAAAATGCTTTTTGTCCACATCAATTTTGAGCTGTTGATTTCTTGAAGGAGTATTGATTTTGTGTGTTAAGGGAATTCAAAAACTGGCATAATGGTTCTGCTAGCAGCTCTATAATATGTTTTATTACAGGCTATATCTAAAAGTGGTTTTGATCACTGGGTCACCCAGGTCTGCAATACAGAAGTGCCTGCATTTTAGTTTGCCCCGATGCTCTAGTATGCAGGGACCACATCAATATGGCATCAATGGTAATGCTATGAGACTCAACGTAGCTCAGCGGTAATTAAAGAAAAGTCTAGTGCACTTTTCAACACTACTCACGAAACAGCATATTTCAGTGGGCTCTCAAGTGATTTCAATAGTGACGTTCAACACTGCTCCAATAATATTTAAATGGTGTTGCACTATTGACTAACATTGCACGTTGGGCTTGTTGGTATAATATAATGGAGGCAAAAGGCCTAGTGCATCAGAAACAGGACACAAGAGGAAGAACACAGAGAACACACACGTTTGGCGCCTAACGTGTGTGTTGCCTGTGTTCTTCCTCTTGTGTCCTGTTTCTGATATGTAGCACCATTTGACTCCATCAAGCAATATTGACATTTAATGCTCATCCAATAATACTTCAATAGTGTTTCAATATTGAGGTTCAACAATGCTTCAATAATATCTCAATGGGGTTTCAATATTGATGTTCAATACTGCTCCAATAATATTTCAATGGGGTTTCAACATTGACATTCAACACAGTTCCAACATTATGTCAATGGGTTTCAATATTGGCATTCAACATATTTCAACAATGTCTCAACAGGTTTTCAATATTGACATTCAACACATCTTCAACAGTTCTTCAATGGGCTTTCAACATTGGAATTCAACATGGTTTCAACAATCCATCAATGACTTCTCAAATTGAAACGACCCAATGATGTTTCAACAAAATGTCGCGGGCCAATTTTCAACACCTGTCAACAATTTTCTCAATAATGTTTCAACAAAGCCTCAATGTGATTTCAATGCTTTTTGTTGACATTGACCAACGACTTTTCAACAACTTTTCAACAATTTTTTTGTAAGGGGCTGCCTCAGCACGTATGAGCGTGTTTGCCGAAGCCACCACTGGGACCCTACCATCATGCTTGCCAATGTGATCTTTTATCTGGACGGGACACCGCTTGTCTGGTTTCGCACCCATGAGGTTGAGATATCCAGCTGGGACACTTTCAAAGAGAGGCTATGGGACACTTTCAAAGAGAGGCTACGCGACCTATTTGGCAACCCGTCAGGTCGCCAACAGGCTGCGCGAAAAGAGCTTGCTTCCCGTGTCCTGTCGTCGACAGAATCGTATGTATCCTACATACAGGAAGTGCTCGCGCTTTGCCGGAAAGTCGACGAGCACATGACCGAGGTTGACAAGGTGGGCCATATCCTAAAAGGCATCGCGGGCGACGCCTTCAATTTGCTCGTCTATAACGGCATTTCTACTGTCGAAGCCATCGTCAAAGAATGCCGCCGCTTCGAGGTAGCCAAAAGCCGCCGTGTCGTCCCGCAGTTTTCCCGGCTCCCAAACACCCCTGCCACGTCCTCTTGCTGCGCTCTTCCTGCCACACGACCATTTCAAGAGAACGTCACGCGTATCGTTCGCCGTGAGATTGAAGCGGCGAGTCCGACCCCCCTTCATCCTCGACCCCTCGACGGTACCTTTAAGACAGCAGCCAATACTATTTCCGTTATACAAGTGGTTGTGCGGCAAGAAATTGCAAACGTTGGCATCCCTACCGCCTGCTCTGTCTCCCGACCTGATTCGGCACCCATTCCTATGTCCACATCCTTTAATGACCAGTATTTCGCTCCCAGACCCCGCAATCCTGCTGAATGGCGAACACCTGACGACAAACCGATCTGCTTCCGCTGCCACCGAGTTGGTCACGTATCCTGCCACTGCCACACCACCTGGATGCCGCCGTACTGGAGGTCATTCCCTGCTCCTCGCCCATACGCTGACGCTCGCCGTCAAGGCCCAACCACAAGGAACGGATTTCCGACGGATTTTCGCGTCGGCGCCGGCCGGCGGCACGCGACGGCGGCCGGCGGCGTGGAGAACAATGCGCCGCCGGTCGGCGCCGCAAGACCGAGCAGGCCAGACTGCAGCGCTGACGGCGGAAGTGGAGGTAGACGCAGGAGACAAACAAAATATAGCCTCCGAGATGGCGCACCGTGCCATGTGAGTGAGCTCGGAGGCTATTTACAAAGCGAGCTTCCGGCGTTGTCGTCCCCGAGTGCCTGTGCCTCGTCTGCGTCCCAAACAGCCGATCGCTCGCGCGTGCTCCGGCTATTGCAAGTGGTGCAGCTTTGTACGGTATCATAGATAATGATGTATACTCTTTCCAGACAGGGACATACAAGGAACGCCGAAGTGCACACTTAAGGCCCGTCCACGTTACCGGCACTCCAACTCGCCGTACGCCGTTCGCGGGTCGCCGTTTGACGGTGATTTCGCTTGCACGGCGAGATTTCCTTGCCGTAGACAGGATGGGACCGGGACCCATTTGTGCTGCAGCTGTACAGCGAAGTGGCCAATCAGTAACCGAGGGGTGGTCACCCTGGCACCGACGGCAGCCTCACCGCCGCTGATCGTTCGGCGGCGCCGATATCGTCGCTAGGCCTTCTCCGGCTCACTCGAAAGCTTAATTGACGGCGCTTCGGAATGAATCACCGACGCTCACCAGCCGCGATATTTTCTCACCGTTGTGGTCGCTCTTGGTTATACTTATACACAAAGAAGAAAATGCGCTAATATTAGCGGCGCCGTCGGCTGTGATGCGGGCACAACCGAGCCGGTCGTCTGCCGCCGGTAGCCGTGCACTGTAGCTGAGCTCGACAAGTATCGGAGCTCTCGTTCGTGTTTGACGTTCGACAGCGCATATAGTTTTTCATACAATGTAGAAGTTACGCGTCACGTTATCTAACGGAAAGTATTTTTGCTAGGAACAGAAGCTGCTGGTGATGCTATCCATGCTATGCGACTGGTGCTACGTTTTTCAGCACAGACAACCAGCGTATATTTTGGCACTAGAGCTACGGACAATTTTTATGAAGTTTTAAAAGTACAAGAAGTCCTTGCTTAGTAAAAACAATTGTTCTGTTAGTGCAACATTTTGGAAAACTGACCTGCTAAATTCGCGGCCAAGGATCTGGCCACATTGCGCCACGCTTGAAATACGTCGACGCCGAGAGTCTCTTGTGGTTGAGAGCCGTCAATGAGCGTCCACGCCGCGTGCCGCCGGCCAGCGCCGACGCCGAAAATCCGTTCCTTGTGGTTGGGCCTTTACTCCCCTCGCCGTCCGTACCCTACTTCTGATGCCCCTGACAGCCGCTCCTCCGGGCGATCGCCGTTGCCTCAACGCCGTCGCTCCCCGTCGCCCCAACCTCGCCGTTTTTACTCGCCAAACCGCCGGACGGAAAACTAGGCCATGCAGCTCTTGGAGGTAGTGCTCCATCACGTTCGTCCTGCCCAAATCCTCCGTTGACGCTCCTCACGAACACGAACCTAATTGAAGTAGACGTAGATGGCGTCCCGTTGACGGCATTGATTGATACTGGAGCCCAAGTGTCCATAATGAGCGCTAACCTATGTCGTCGCCTCAAAAATGTTCTCACGCCTGCCGTCACTCGAGCCGTACGCGTCGCCAATTGCGCCACTGTTGCCGTCTGTGGTATACATGTGCACTGCTCGCGTAGGAATTGCTAGCCGCCAAGTTCCAGTCCTGTTCTCCGCGCTGACCAGTTGCCCTCATGACCTAATCTTCGGCCCTCATGACCTAATCTTCGGGCTCGACTTTCTGACGACGCATTCTGCCCTCATCGACTGTTCCACCGGTACGCTGTGCCTGGAGCTTCCTCTTCTTTCCGACGTTCGCCCCGAACAACCGAACACCCTATGCACTACAGCATTTGTTCGGTTACCTCCAAATGCCCTACCCTTCGTCGAATTGGCCTCAACGGCAACCGTGCCTGATGGCGACTATGTCGTCGCTCCTATTCGTGATGTCCTCCTGGCGCGCGACATCTCTGTGCCACACTCCGTCGTTACCCTTGCCGCTAATCGGATGTGTCTCCCCATTGTCAATTTTGGCTTGACGAAGCAAGTGTTACCTGAAGGCATAGCGGTGGCCACGCTCCGGTCAGTGTCGGAAGACCACGTCACTGCTTTTGCAGCCGACGCGTCTCCGGATCCTCCTGATTACCCGCAGGATGCCTTGGACCTCGACGGCCCATTACGTCCCATGGTCGCTCCGGACCTCGCCCCTGGCCAAGCAACCGCCCTATAACGCCTTTTGCTTTCCTAGCGCGACATATATGACACTGACAACCGCCCACTTGGTCAGACGTCCCTTGTTAAGCATCGAATAAACACTGGTGATGCTGTTACCATTCATCACCGACCGTATCACGTGTCCACGGCAGAGCGGCAAGTTATTCAGCAGGAAGTCAACAAGATGCTCGCTAAAGGCATTGTTGAGCCCTCGTCGAGCCCTTGGGCTTCGCCGATTGCGCTCGTCAAAAAGAAAGATGGCACGTGGCGTTTCTGCGTTGATTACCGCCACCTAAACCGAATCACTAAAAGGACGTTTACCCGTTACCACGAATTGACGACGCTCTTGATTGTCTTCACGGTGCCAAATACTTTTCTTCCATTGACCTTCGATCTGGTTATTGGCAGATTTGCGCCGATGAGCAAGACCAAGAAAAGACCGCTTTCGTCACTCCAGATGGCCTCTACCAATTTAAGGTTATGCCGTTTGGTTTAGGCAATGGCCCCGCAACGTTCGAACAGATGATGGACTCTCTGCTTCAAGGTTTTAAATGGTCAACTTGCCTTTGTTACCTCGATGACGTCCTTGTGTTTTCTCCTACAGTTTGAGACGCACCTTGAGCGCGTCGCAGCTATCCTTGACGTCTTCCGCAAGGCTGGGCTCCAATTAAACTAATCGAAGTGACACTTCGGGCGCCGACAGAATACAGTGCTCGGCCATCTCGTCGATGCTTCCGGAGTACAACCCGACCAGGAGAAGGTTCGCGCAGTAACAGCTTTTCCTGTACCTCAGTCTGTCAAAGACATCCGGAGTTTTGTGGGGCTCTGCTCTTATTTCAGACAGTTTGTGAAAGCTTTCGCAGCAATCGCTCGACCACTCACTGAACTTCTGAAGAAAGACGTGCCTTTTACGTGGGGTTCCCTTCAGGCTGCCGCATTTTCACGCCTTATCACGATTCTGACCAATCCACCGATCTTGGCCCACTTTGACCCGTCCGCACCTACAGAGGTCCGAACCGATGCCAGTGGTTATGGGATCGGCGCAGTCTTAGCGCAACGGCAACACGGCACACGACCGCGTTATAGCCTACGCTAGCCGGCTCCTGACAACTGCAGAGCGCAACTATTCGATTACCGAGCGCGAATGTCTTGCTCTCGTCTGGGCTGTTTCCAAGTTCCGCCCATATTTATATGGCAAGCCCTTCTCAGTAATCAGAGACCATCATGCGCTGTGTTGGCTTTCGTCGCTCAATGATCCTGCTGGCAGGCTCGGTCGTTGGGCTCTCCGACTACAAGAGTATCCCTACACAGTGACGTACAAGTCGGGACGCCAACACCAGGACGCAGATTGCCTGTCTCGCTACCCAGTCGAGGACCCGACCTCTACGTCTGAACCTGACACCGACGCCTGCGTTCTCTCTGTTTTTCCACTGGTCCATGTCACCGACGAGCAGCGCCGTGACCCGTCCTTGCGTATCATCATTGACCGCCTGGAATCGTCACTTGCCGACAGCTCCCTTCGCTTATTCACACTTCAAGATGGCGTACTCTACCGCCACAACGTTTACCCCGACGGCCCAGCATTACTCCTTGTGATCCCTAAACACCTTCGCTCGGCTGTTCTCCACGAACTTCACGACCTCCCCACTGCCGGTCACCTCGGTGTGTCACGTACCTACGACCGGATCCGCCGACGCTTCTTTTGGCCAGGGCTTGCTCGCTCCGTTCGAAGATACGTAGCTGCGTGTGAGAAATGCCAGCGACGCAAGACACCGTCAACGCTCCCTGCTGGGTACCTTCAACCAATTGACATTCCCGCAGAACCATTCTTTCGGGTTGGTTTAGATTTACTTGGTCCTTTTCCTTTTTCTACCTCAGGGAACAGGTGGATCGCTGTGGCCACAGATTACGCCACGCGCTACGCCATCACCCGAGCGCTCCCTACAAGCTGCGCCACAGATGTTGCCGATTTTCTTCTACGCGACGTGATTTTATTACATGGAGCTCCGCGACAACTTCTCACAGACCGTGGCCGGACATTCCTGTCAAAAGTTATCGCAGACATCCTGCAGTCCTGTGCCACGAGGCACAAGCTATCCACGTCATACCATCCGCAAACAAATGGCCTCACGTAGCGTCTTAATCGCACTCTCACAGACATGCTCGCGAAGTATGTGTCTTCCGACCACACTGACTGGGACCTCGCTCTACCGTTTGTCACCTTTGCGTATAATTCCTGCGCCACGACACAGCCGGTTATTCGCCATTTTTCCTTCTGTTCGGCCGACAACCAGCACTGCCCCTCGACACAACCCTCCCTGTTCACGCAGCACCCACCAGTGAATATGCACTTGATGCCTTCGCCCGCGCTGCCCACGCAAGGGAAATTGCCCGTGACCGCCTTCTGCACTCCCAAGAGAGAGTCAAAGGCGTTTGTACGACCAGCGACACCGCGACGTGCACTTCCCGCCTGGTTCTTTGGTGCTTCTATGGTCTCCGTCGCGTCAGGTCGGCCTGTCAGAAAAACTGCCGTCTCGTTACACAGGCCCCTACCGAGTGCTTCGTGCCGTGACTCCCGTCACCTACAAGATCGCCCCTGACGCCCCATCTGCTTCCCAGTCCAGTGATATCGTGCACGTTACACGACTGAAGAAGTATCACCCTCCCATTGATGACATTTAGATGCTCCGGGACGTCGCTTCTGCCACCGGGGGATTATGCTACACGCGTGTGGTATTTGGTTGTTTGAACGAGGTGCGCGGGCGCCATCACTCTAGAAAAGAAGAGGAAGAAGGAGCTGGGCTCGCGCTGTGAATCTAACCGGTCAGCGCTGCAACCACTGTTGTAAATACAACCTGTAAATAGTTGGTAGTCTTACTGACTCGTCCTACGCGTAACAATATATATATATATATATATATATATATATATATATATATATATATATATATATATATATATATATATATATATATGCTCGCGTGTGTGTGGATGTGTGTGTAAAGCAATACACATCAATAAAATTGTCCGATGTCCGGATTCAAACAAAGGAAGCTCTAACCCAGAAGCAGGATATCTATCTAGTTGGGGAATACAACATCCTTCAGAATTTCCCGTGTGCAAGAGATGTTTTGTAACTGCCAGGGCGCGGTTCCTTCTACCCAGCAGGAGTTGTCACGCGTGCTTCGCCGCACCAGCATGTCACAGCCACGTATTCACCCAACACAGTTCGAGGAGTCTTTGTTGCTGTTGCCCATACAAATCATGTCTCACACACGCTACGCGCGACACGCCCAAATATTGACCCTTTTCGCGGAGCAGTTTGTTTTAGAGAAACGAGATGGCGCTCACGGCGGCGCGCCATACGTCTCCTCAACGACCGCGCACGAATACGAAACCATTAGCGCTTCTACCTTGCTTCTGTGCGATCACTGTGCACAGTGTGTTTTCGTTAGCACACTGTGCTCCAATCATGTAGATTCAGGACGTATGCAGTAGTTGGCTGCAAAAATAGCGACTGGCATGTTAAGGAATGGAATGAATCTGTGTGGCCAAGTTCGCGAACCGCTGCGGCAACTGCCCGAACATGTTACCGGCACTTCCGAGATGTAGCGCTTTCCTCGAAGATACAGAAATTTGCTCATCCGCCAGCCTTGTATCGCTAACTTTGAAAGAAAGGGATTTATCCCCATAACGTCGGCAAGAGTGAGTACCACTCGTTAAACAATGACAAAGGGAGTAGCGCCTCTTCCTGTCACAGTAAGTTTCGCGCACGTTTGTCCCAAATGGCAGGAAAACTTACGCCCACTCTATCGCCGACGTATCAAGAATAAGTGAATGGGCGCACACTTGAATATATTCGTACTGTATACGCATAATAAAGGACGACTATACACCGATGGCGCACGAATTAACGGTCGAAGCTGAATGTTTTGTGACGGTCCACAAGAGTAAGCGAGTTTCTAGCTGTACTATATATTTGCTACAAGGTATTACAATGTACAAAACAGCTGCGTTTCCAGCCTTCTGCGCAGCAAGAACAAATCTATCGGAATTGAGCACACCCGCCAGCGCTTAGGCAGAAAATATTCACATAGTGGCCGCAGTGAGGAACTTCACTGAGTCAGAACTGACAAGCCACTGCTTCAACACATTTGCCGAATAAAGAACAAAGAGCAAAACGCACTAATCCTGGCTGAATTCATGAGCGGAATGTTTGGATAGCATTGGAATACATATTTAGCTCCGCTTTTAAAACAAGCACTATATACGCTGCTTGCGCCGTTTGGACATAGTTTAATCAGCTTCGAAAGCGCTTTTGCATGTTCTCTGAAGCTGTGATCAAAGCTTCGTGTCGTCCACCTAGTCACCGTCTACGATATCTCCGAAAACCGAGGTTTTCTAAGTGGCGCCGGCGTCATACACTTCCATTGTAAACAAGGAGGCAGCGGAGGCAGTTGAGGCAAGCAATGGACGCGTCACCACGTGATCAAACATGGCAGCGCCCACGGGATCGCCGCGAAAAGCGGTCAATAGGTAGTAAGCGTCAGAGCCAGGGCGCAAGTGTGAGAAGCGTGCAGCAAGGCGGTGTTGCCGCGTGGTGACACCGAACGAGAACGCCGCAACCGAACGCCGCATCCGTCCCTGTGAACGGCGTTACACGCCGTCTGTAAGGCCGCTATGGACAACGCCGAGTGTTTACGGCGCGCGCGTCGGAGAGAGAGAGAAAAAAAAGATGCTTCTTGAAGAAACTCCTAGGCGCGCGCGCCAGCGCACAGTCCCAGCACATGGCCCCGGCAGTCCTCCTCCCCGCGACATTGACGAAGCGGCGCGCGCCGACAGGGGGCTCGAGAAGGTACCGGAGCTGTCAAGAAGACAGAGGGAAAGGGGCGTAACCTCCCACGTACTGCGGCGCCCACCCACTTTCTCGGCGCCCCTTTCCGTTTCTAGATTTTTCGATTGCGCGTACAAATCAGCGTGCTGCATGATGTAATTCGGTTTTAGGTCAGACACAGGCAGACTGAGGCAGTAAAGACGTCCACCACTCGATGGCCTTGCTGTTGTTCCCACCCACTTCTGACGACAGATTTTCCGCATTACGGAACGTAATCCTTTTGCTGACTCACCTTCGTACGCAACATTTCTTGCTTTATTTCAATTTTTGACTTCATATTGATAGCAAAAACTACATAAAAACTGTCGAAACGATACTCAAGCATAATTCGATGGCTTCATAATTCGCGGATCACTCAATATGTCATATTTCTTAACATCATATGGTAATGAATGTTGCGGAATAAATTGTTCGAAATGTTTTATCAGAACAATATATTTAGACGACCAACGTTTGGGGCATTGTTTTCGATTCGGAGTGCGCCAGAGAACTTGTAAAGTACGACTTACACGCAAGCTGCAGGCATGATAGCTTCGGATTGTAAGTTGAATATACGAGAAAACATATTTCGGTTACTCGGAAACTCAATAACAAAGCACGTTCCATCAGCCGTTCGAGGTCTGTCTGAGTGGCCGCGGCCTCTAGTTGGAGGCATGATTTTTGTACAGTGTTTCCCATGATGTCGATTGCGGTCCCAGTACATGCTGTGCGACAAATGCAATGGGAAGAGCTCCAACCCATCAGTGACAGATACAATGTGTGCGCACGAATGTCGCGCACGCACGCTCGTGCGTGGAAGTGCAGCATATATCCTCATTCTGCTAGGCCCTCCGCCAAGCGCAAGTGCGGTATTGAAATAATTGAATTTCTCAAAGCAATCTGCGTCCGAAAATTCGTAAAATACCAATTCCACACAAGCTGCAGACATGATAGCTGCGGATTCTAGTTTTGATATGATGACGTCAACAGATGACGTAATCTGATGACGTCATAACAATGAAGGTGACATCACGTGATGACTTATTCGTCAAGTGAAGATGTGACCTGATGACGTCATGTGATGCACCTTCGAGAATCAGCACACTGCGCGCTTCCAGTTTCTTTGCACGTCTCCGGGATAGGCCCACATGATTTTTTGAGCTCCGCGTATGCGGACACGACAAATCCCAGCGACTAGAGGCCAGCAGCTTCCCAGTAAATTCCAAGCTACACGTACGCGTGCAGGCGCACGAAAGCTCACGTCCACGCGCCTCACGTACGCGCATATGGTGCCGAACGATCGGTCCTGTACCATCTGCGCATGCGCGAGGCGCGTGGGCGCGAGCTTTCGCGCACCGGCACGCATACGTGTAGTTTGGCCTTAAATGTTTACCATACTACGCCTTTGTAGCCATCAGCCCTACTGTATAGGTAAACACAGCTAGCACCCACTTCGCAATGTATGTCACACGACGTCACAAAACCAGCAGAGGTCACCACGTAGAAGTGACGTGTACGCAATAAAGACGCAATATTAGGATGAAAAAAGGGCTTTTTTTCGAATTGCCGGTTACTGCTAAGTTCTGTAATAAATAGAACATAAATAGAGATTGCCTGCTCGCCGATCTGTCTGACACTGGCTACTGAGACCTGCCGGCGAAGACGGATTTATTTGTGTGTGATAACAATTTTTGCGTGACACTATAACATAGTCTATCCCTTTCGGCACGTATGAAACATGGCTCCGCCAGCTCTTCTTCTCTGAGGAACCCTTCTGTTCACGCCACCCCGATTTCGGACCTGCCATCGAAAGCTAATCATGAATAACCGGACTGATCGGAGTGACCCGTACTTCTTTCCTCACTTGCTTATCCATTCTCACAGCGCTAGCTGAGCCTCATCGAAAACCTCTCCCCTTTTGCATACTTCCAGGCTCTTGCCAGCTAATTAGGAAAACATGCAAAGGTAGGAGATGTTATTTGTTTGGAAGTGAACAAAACCAACCTCTTACAAATGAAGAGAGCGCTTGATTGAGTTGTTCAAACAACGTTGCGGCCCGGGCTCATGCATGGCAGATATTTATGTTTGATATAGACAGGTATCATCCCCGCTTCTTGAGTCCATGTTCAATTATTTACTTGAGCGGTCTTTTTAATCCTTCGAGTCTATGCAGCCATTTTTCGGTCTTTTATCATTTTCGTTTGATGGCTTGTACCTCCATGCCCCAAAGTTGTCACTGTGAAACCTGATTTGGTTCGCCCGCTTTTGTGTCGCTATTGCCGTCTTCATAATATGTTCTCCTTTTATTCGCATAATTCTATTTCATGAAATCTGCTAAAAAACCTTGTCGTCCGGCTTTCCTGTATAAAATATTCGGCGCATCTTTCTCTGCAAGAAAAGCTTGGTTGACGTAAGTTTCTAAACATGGATACACCCGCCTAGTTTAGTACGACATAACCTTGCGTCCAAAGTCCACATCTTGAGTACCAACATGTTCAATAGCGAGTTGTTTATTTCACAATTATTCAACTTTTTACTGCTAGCATTTCGGTATCAAATTGAGATTATATACCATTTTTCGGAGCCCCGACAATAGTTTTCTCAAGGAAGGAAGGGCCTGAAGCTATGCAGATGAACGCTGTTTGGACAGGAAGAGGAGGAGTCGGCTAAAGTCAATTTAAACCCTTTCACTTCTCTTTCCTAAGCAAGCGTAAACTCGATTGCAATCCCTCGAACAGAAGCGCCAGGGGAAACTAGCGTGTGAACTTTGGCTCGGTAATGAACGGCATTCAACACACTTGCGGCTGGAATAATGCATTCGAACACAAACACACGCACGCGCACACAAGCACACGCACACCTACACGCACGCACGCACGCACATGCACACACACACACACACACACACACGCACGCACAAACACACAGGCAAAACTCGCTTATCTAAGGAAGAGGAAATATGGACTCTCTATTCTCCTTTCGAAAAGAATGAGGGACAACAAATGACTTTGTTAGGAATAAAAAGACTGATTTAAGCACACACGCATAGCGTCGCGTAGTTCTCTGTCCGATAAGGCTGCACGTGAGAAAGCGTTAATAGTAACTACAAATGCCACAAATACAGCTCATATTGCAGTTTGTGGCAATTGCAGACACAAATATGGCACGTCTTCTGCTCTGTTTGTGTGAGGGAGAAGCTAAAACGTGCAGGGAAAGACCAGCGCTGGCTTATACTGGGCGACAGCCACCGTTGACACAAGCATAGCCGTGTTTTCGAGACATCCTACGGTAAGACATCCTACGGTAAGCCTTTGCCACAGTGTGAGTATGGCTGTGAGGAATCACATGCATGGCTGCGTGCGACGATAAGAAGACACTCTAGTGAGGAAATTGTTCTGGAATTCTGTCACTTATCTTTCCCCTAGCATGCCATCCTTCAATAGGAACTCTATGCAGAAAACATTGTTGCTACAACTTTTTTAATTCTCTCGAATCACAATCCAAGTCAAAATAGGGCATTGAATTCCGCAAACGTATTATCAATAGAACGGCGCGCACTTTAACAATGTACTTGGGGAAACTTGCACAATATGCTTGATCGGGAGTGCATATGTCCTGCCATATATGCGAATTCTATGAACGATAGCTAGAGCTTGGCCGTAAGTGCTAAGTAAGTCTTGGTAACAATAAAAGAGCAAAAGGAAAAAAATGTTTTGCAGATGTGCCTCACAATATGCTTGATCGGGAGTGCATATGTCCTGCCATATATGCGAATTCTATGAACGATAGCTAGAGCTTGGCCGTAAGTGCTAAGTAAGTCTTGGTAACAATAAAAGAGCAAAAGGAAAAAGATGTTTTGCAGATTTGTGCCTATATGAGCAACCCTTGCATCAAGACAGCGAACCTGTACTAGTAAGTTGGCGCAGGCTTCGGAAGGCCATTGGGTCTCTTTCGCCACTGTTCAAAATTTACCCGGGACTGCAAACGCCGTCACCCTAACCGCTGCAATTCATTCCCTGTACGCGAGCCTTTTCACTAGGTTCCCTAAATTCGAGCTTTGTACGGCGACCTGCGTCCCTTTCAAAACGTAAATAAAGCGCACTACGGCACGCAAACCCTAAGGCGGTACTAGCGAAATCTTTGCCGGATACGGCCACTTCTAGATTACCTCAAAATTAGAGCCGGTAAAACGCCATTTCAGAAACAATAATTACAAATTAGTGCCTAAAATAAACCGCGCTATGACGCAACATTTCAAGTGTGTCATGCGCAAGGAGACAGGAGATGTTATTATCAATTATTCTATAGCTCTCGATAATTACGTTTCAAAGAAAATTCAGGGCTGTAATACAGGCTGCGCTTCTGGCTGTTCTTCGATCGATCTTTGATGCCGACTAAGCCGCAGCACGAAAACCACCGTCTAGCTGCTATAACCATATGTACCTTAAACCAGCTGTACCACAAAAAAGGCAATTCAACCAATTTATGTTGGTAACACAGCCTCAAATCGAATGCTCCAGCATGTAGTAGCCTTCGCCACCTACACAGTGATTCCTTAAATTAGAAGGGCCATGCCTTAGAAGTCCAGAAATTCACATTTGCAGGGGGAACCGCATCCCGTAAACTTATGCGGCTGGCTGTACATACTGTAGCCCCATAAAAATGCTATTGCCGGAATGTGTTAAAACAGATGGTAACACAATGATAAAACGTAATAAAATAATCACTATTTCAATATAAGCAAATGTAAAACAATTATACAGGAGCTAAGACAAGGTAAAAATTAAATATCCATGCCAAAAGCAACGAATCACTGAAGCACATTGCAGGGAGAACATGGGGAATGCGTGAGATGGAGCTCCTGCTCTCGCCTTGCTCTCGTGTTGCTCATCGTCTTGAAGTATGTTACATTGTTCAAAGAAATAAATAGAGCAACAGAACTAAGTAAATTCACATTCAGATTTTCAGAAAGAGCGCATTGAAATTTGAATGGGGCGACAAGTCATGAAAAAACGTTTTAGTATGGTGCTGAACGAAGACGTAATCTTCACCAAACAAAATCAATGTCAAAAGAAACATTAGTACGCTATGGAATCCAAAATAAACGTTATTTAGGAGGTCAACTGCCAGGTATTACGAGAAATTCCGTTGTTGCTCTATGTCACTTTTTGCTTCAGAATTCCCTCAACTCGACAATGACCGGTCCATCTCTTTGTAACAAATCTTTCAATTGTTTTCATCATATGACATGTCACCTATACATATTTTAGGACAATAGCCTTATTCAAGCAATTTTGGTCATTTTAAACACACGTATGAAGTGACCATAATATTCATGCAGCCGGTTCCAAAACATTTTAATACAATGTTTGCACCGTGTTTTCAGAATTGTAGTTTAAATTTGGAGGCTTTAAGACGCTCATAATTCGTGACTGAAGGGCTTAGTATTTTGATGCCACCTTGGAGTAACGTGCGTGTACATTCGGCATTTCCTGAAAGCGCGTAATTAACTTTTAAAAATGTGTAAACATGAAGTCTCTGTAGCATGCATCACATACTGGTGCCCAGTATTATTTGCCCGTCCAGAACTATACAACCAACGTGGTCAGGAATAATCGTGCAGTGGACACGACTATATCGCCAAGCAAAAACAAGGTAGCATGCCTGCGTTATCTAATGTCAACACGTCTGTCTTCTTTGCTCCGGAAGCATCTATTCACCAGACAAGTTTTGTTCTTGAAGTTGAGTACTCCAACCGCACGCAGGCGTAGGAATAACAGTTTTGTTGTTTGTGAAAGGAACACTGCGTATTATTTATTGCAGCTACGAAAAAAATGCGGAGTCTGATAAGGGCACTACGCGAAATGGGACACTATAGCAACGACCGGAACGCACATAACGGCGACAATAATGAATTCCTTGGATTAGGAATTGAACATCTGAGACGTCGGCCGACCTTCTAGCTACAACCTGCCATAAGTGAGGCTCCCGGGAAGACAAAGATAAACGCCGCAAGAAACAATTGCAAGGCGTATTTTAGTGCCACCGAGCGCACGTCCAACGATATGCAGAGTTGCCATCATATGTTTTCATGAAGCTTGAGAGTGCTCCTTTTTTAGAACGTTATAATAAGTAACTTCTCGACCGTTTCAAAGACAGCCAGTGGTCACAGGTTCAGGGGAATCAGTGTGGAGCCTCGATAACATTCGGTTCGCATTTGCTTTTGTCCGAAACCTTTTTCGTAAAAATTACGATCCGGATATTCACTGCAGAGAGCCTGTGTCGGTGGCAATTACATTCTATGCTCCATCTTATCTGTGGCTTTCAATGTTCTTTCTTGGTAACTAGAGGAATAAATTATAAATGCAAACAAAATCAGACATAATATCTACCTACCTCAGAGAAGACTTTCTCTGAATGATGCAATAATGAAAGCCTGCATTGAGAAAGTTATACTTAAGAGAAGAAAGCGATCACAACAGCCTGATATAAAAGTTGAGCTAGAAGTGCTCACTAAAACAATATTTTTCCCGCATGTGGAAAAACACAGATACGAGGAATTTGCGAATGCACTACCTTTAGTTGTAGTTTTTTTTACGATGTTTCACAGAGCATCTGGACTTTCTTTTTAATTAATTAGTATGCACACCCAACGCTAATCAGGGTCACACTATTCTATCTTTCTCTCTCTCTCTCTCTTGATAAGCAGCAACAATGGTGATATGTACAAAGACAAAATCATGTCAGTAATCCTAAGGATGATTCATTGAAATACAGAATCCTTGTATTTGGAAATCGCGATCTTGAATACTGTGTTAGCTACAGCCTTGATCCGTCACGAACTTCTTTCATGTGACTGTGGCTGTCGTATGAAATTAAAAATGGGCGCTGAAACTTTTGATAACATACCGCTCTACTGTGTTGTCAAGAAAACCACGATGCGTTTACACAAAAAACATCTACTCTGCAGATGGCGTATGGGTAGTTGAGGCTTCGTTAGATGCCCACTACAGTGCATTTTCTAGTTATCCATTCCAGAATTGGCGCCTGTGGTACAATAGAACTCAAATTTCGCGTACGATTGTGCATCTCATTAACAAGTAAAACCAATAGCCCATACACGCAGTGGGGTTAGCTAAGAAACAGCCGTTGTCGGCTCATTTTCTTCAGGCTATTTAGTATCACACACATTGTTTTATAGGACACAGTATGTTAACAGCATTGAAGAGAATCACAACATGTAAGGAAATTACTGGCTGCCAATCTTCTCGAGAAATCAAGTACTTAGAAGTTGCCGTGGAAAGCTCACAACTAACCATGCATTAATTAGGTGCCACCAGCACTTTGTGCAAGAGTCACTCTTATACGTGACATCCACCGTCATGGTTGTCGTTTGAAAGCATCGACCTAAGTTACGTGTAATTAGAGTTATAACATGCCTTCATAAGGTATAACAACACAAGGGAATATGCCTTGTTATTGCCTTTGCGAGCAAAATGTAGCAACAGGAGACGCTTCCTATTAATGCTGCAGTCTTAAGAACAAAACAAGAGCCGTATCTGTCGGACCATAGCTCGGAGCTCTGGGCAGAATAACTGTCGTACGGCTTTATCTTGAATTACGTTTACTAGGCATCCGAGGTCATCGCCCGGAGATCAACCTAAGCGAGGAAGCCGCGTAAGAAAAAGAAAGAATGCTGGTGCTTGCCGCTTACAGCTGAGCAGTCAGCACTGTACGTAGTGACAGGAAACAAAAACGTGCAATGCTTACCCGCAACACCCCCGCCCCTCCCACCCGTGTGGCCGAGGCAATACATGCGAGCTTTGGGTGCAGATGAATGTCGCAGTTGCATCACGCTGGTAACAATGGCGAGAGTGCCTGCTGTTGCAGCAATAAATGCCATCCCTAAGGGCGCCTGACAATACTAAGCTCCCTATGAAGTCTGTAGCCAAATGAAACGTGTTATAAAAATAGCTTTGCTCCTAAGGTAATATAGATGTTGCTAAGCAGAACGCACCCGACTGGGCTATATCGCTAAAAGAGGATTCTGCGTGGCACAAGGCTCAATTGCTGGCGAAGTGATGTGAAATGAATAAATTGCATGACCTAAAACTTAATTATGATAAAGCAGTGTCTCAAGGGTCGATATAATATAGACTAGAGTAGGCACGCAGATGTACACACATTGATTTCCTGCGTGCTTACTCTAGCCTTTTCTCTGTGCTCACAAAACCACAAAAGACGTTCGCTATAGGCGGGTTAATAATGTGATGAGTAGTAGCATCACGTTGCCTTGTTTTCAGCGAGTCTCCCACGAAAGTTTCTTCTTGCATGTCAAGGATTGTCAAACGCCTATAACTTAAATAAAGAAAGCTGGGAATACGTTAAACTTGCACCTTGTATGCTGTGCAAAATATTCATCCTTAATCGCTCCTCAATATAGTTCACAGAATTTGCATCAAATGACACACAACACTGCAGATTCAACGTATCGGTGCATGACATTTGGTTGTAAATACATCTCTAAGTGCAAAACAATATTTTGTGATAATGTGCCAGCGAGAGTAGTGAGGCTTTATTTTGGTAAAGTAATTACGTATGCTTGCGTTTTGCCTAAGCGATCAGTACGCTTACCGAGAGCCAGTACCGCGTTTATTCGCTTTCTATTACAGTAAATTTTTATAATAATAACATACACAAGTTCAGGCTTCCTGAACCTTGCACTAAGCAAGAACTTGTGCAAAAGTATCCGTAGCTCTTTTGTTCATTAATATAATCTTTGGGAGAACTAAGAGGTCAACCCCAGCAAGAGAACTTCCATATCGCATTTGCAATCTACAGCTGCATGTTTTCTTCTGCCTTCCCTGGTTTGAAAAATTAAAATGACGTCTTGCTCAGTCAAGGCTGGCATTGTTGAAATGTTCCATACTTCACCTTTGAGAATGGCAATTTTGTGGTTCATTGAAAAACGAGCAAAGAAATAAGAACATTGACAGCAACAAGATGTACCTAACCAATTGCGTCTAGGCTAACCCTGGAATGGTGATTTGTGGATATATTATAAATGTTTTAGGCTACCGAAGCAATTTCTCCGTAAACACTGCCTTGTTGATACGAATTGTATGCGGCAAGAAATGGAATTGTTTTTATACTTGTTCACGTTATAACTGCATAGAAGTCGTGCATCAAAACTGGATGTGTCATCTGTCATCGTAATTTTATCCGTAATCACTGCACATATATATTGAGCCTACAAAGAACAATAACTATTGCTTCCCTAGGGGAGAGACGTTACTTGTAATTGATATAACTAAACCGTTAATTTGACGCCTGCTTTCTGTCTACTGTGACGCAACATCCCTGCCTAGGAGCTTTTATTACCGTGAATCCAAGGATGCATTTGGCAATGACACCTAGCATGTGGTTGTATTGCACGACTAGTTGTCTATTGTTCCCACATGTTAATGGCAGGTCCTGCCACAAAAGTGTTTCCTTCGTAGCTAAATATTCACATGCCGCTGCTCTTTTTACATAAAGCTGGCGGCTGTTTTTTTTTACCACAGACATCTGGGGTACATCTGTCAATGTGGAACGACTCCTTATCAAGATAAAGCAAATAAACATGGCAAGTAGAAAGACCCGCGATCAGTGCCATGCCGAACGAATGCTCCTTCGTGCCGGAAGCAAGGCATGTATTAAAAATTCTATCTTAACAAATTTCTCATAACAAAGAATGAATAAAATTTTTACAAGGCTGTTCCACATCCGCCATCATGGCCACGAGTCGGCCTGATTGTCACTCCCAGGGCGAGATCTTGTGTACATACACAAAGAAAAAACACATAAGACAAGGAAAGTGAGGAACACTCGCCGCCGTAGCTGAAATCGAAAACCACCGCTGCTTGATGCATATGTTGGTTTGTCTTTCGCCTAGTGAAAGCTTTGTCTTTATCCACTTTCAATTATGTTTTTCTTCTTGTTGCAATTCATTTGGAAGCACGCATACAATTTTCTCTATGCTTTTCTGGGCCTTCTTTTTTTTGGCTTCTTATAGTTGTGGCTAACCAAAGTCGAGTCCCGCTGTCCCCATAAATCTGGTTCATTACTCTGAATGGAGCAATCTATTCACGGAACTGGCTTGCAGCCCCCAATTGTTCTCTCTAAATTCGTAATTTCCCCAGAAAGCTGAATCAAATGAAGCCATCAGAAATGTCCCCCCCCCCCAAAAAAAAACATTATTCAATATCAATCAAATAACACAGCACGTGATATGGATTACTAATGGGAGCAAGTTCATTCATTGTTTACCTGACATTTCTCTAGTGTTTCATACATTTTTATAGCACAGTTTTCAGTGACTATTTAAAAAAATTATTTCAACACACTGAAGCTCTATTGGGGGTACAGCGGGATGGAGAGCGAAGCAAGCATTAAAAAACGTTGAAGCGCATAAAAAATAATTTGAGACATGATTGAAAATGCCTTAGAGATATTAAAAACGCCATCTAATTTTTATAGCTCTGTAAAAGTCGAGGATCGCTCAAAGAAACGGCGTAAACATTAGCTATCGCAATTGTTTTTTAAAGGTAGGCCTTCGGAAGGAACGAAAGTAATCGGTTGACGAGTCAAACTACAAATTCAGGGAGAAAAAAAGACTAATACCACAACAACCTGCAGTTAGTGTCCTGATAAGGTGTCTATTTCCATGTGATCATTTTCTTTTTAAAATACTGTAGTAAACTTGACCTTTCTCTTTGTTATGAACTTCTTGGGATAAAAAATTGTATTCTCCGCGATATTCACCATTTACTTGAGAAACGTGTGCACGGTAATTAAGCAGCTAGAAAACTACAACATTGCCTAAATTTTGTGTAGAGCTACTTCGTTGATATGTAATGGTAAACTTTATTTGATGGAAACGCTTGCCGTTTCCTTTGGGTCCAGTATCCTTTTAATAACGACACGGCAGACGAGAGACCTTTTACAGGCAACACAGACTATACACAGACACGCTAAAACGATAAAGATGATTTACATGCACGCGGACTAGAGTTCTGAAGACGTTTGTCCTGCTATATAAGGATGTGCCTAGCTAGCACTTATGTATCACGACTCGCCGGTGTGCGTCGTCGTTGCGGTGCCCATAACGGTTGTCGTTGCGTAGTGCGTCGCTGCGTCGTCTGACTCTTGAGGACAGCTGGCGTGTTGCGTGCGACGGCCACGTATGGCGCCACCACCACCATGCCGCACCTGGTCGCGACGTGGAAGCAGGGGATACAGCACGCCGGTATGGCACCAGGCACTGCGGTAACTGGCCAGTACTGACCAGTAACGCCTCGGCCGCTATAACGTCGGGCTCGGCCGGCAGACGGCTAGCTCAGGCATCCCGGTTCTCAGCAGGAAGCACTGCACCAGGCTGCTATAGCAAGGCTCGGGTACTGGCGACCGGTGTCCTACTGCCTGCGGACCTGGGTGGAGATCCCGAGCCTTGAACCGGTGTCCTGCGAGCTGCCGTTCCAGACTTCCGCTCGCGCTCACCCTCTGCGAGCTCCACCCACCGCTTCCTTGTCTGTGGCATGTGGTCTTCTTCTTCTTCCATTATCATCATCAGTAATTTTACTTTTGTTGCGACAACACAAGCATCACTCCAAGCTAGTATTTCAGGCACTTTGTCTTGTCACCGCCACACGCCACTATCCACATGATCACACTTTGGTTACAGAAGCAAAAAATCTTATCACAGAAAAAATGGAAATTCAGGCTGTCAGTATTGAGTCATACTTCACTATCCTGCTTCATACTGTATATCATACAGTATATTGTACTTCATAGTATGTCTAGTGCTTGCAACTTGGATATCAACAGTGTCCGTCATCCCCGAAGTTCTTTTCTTAATCATTCCTGGAAAACTGCCGCTGTTCCTAACTTCCGCCGCATTACTTGAATGGGTGCTGCCATTCGCTTGTTTTATTTAGGCACCGCTTCTCCTTTCGCGTTCCCCACTTGATGCTGTTTATTTCCAAGCCATGCTACGCTTTTACTTTTCCAAGTGCTGTATCCCTAGATGGATGTCGTCAAGGTAATTAGAGTCTACCGCTTCTGCCGGAGCGTATTGTGAAGAGGCACGTTCTGGCAATTGCGGGGCCTAATTGGTTCTTTCGACTGCTCCGAACTGGAAGCGAGTGTATCCCGGGAAGGCAATTGGGACGGCACTATAATGATGCTGAGAGATGCTGCCGAGAGCCACGCTAACTGGAAACACTGGCCTATAGAACTAGGCTTATACAATGCACTGTAACAGCACACAACACCGAAGGGTAAACTGTAGAAACATTTAGGCAATAATGGCAATGTTAGCACTTCCTTCTGTCTACAGTGGTGCCTTGAGTCCTAATGTAAAGCGCTTGTTTGTAAACAACAGTATCGCATTGCACCTGATACAGCAGGGCATTCTGTGCGTTTGAAAAAAAAACTGGTGGCACCAAATAATTTTATAGCAGGTGGCTATTGGATGGGCTGTTAGTAGCATAAGATGTGAATTCAGATTCAAAAATAGACGCAATTGTGAATTTGAACGCGGGCTCTAGGCTAACTAGAGAAGGATGGAAGATTCATGTGGGATGGAAGATCTTGTCGTCACTCAAGCAGGCGTGTTTAACCAACTGCTACTTTTAGATTCCAAGAAGGCTAGCGGGCCGGATGGAATACCAACCCAATTTCTAAAGCGATACGTGGAATGGGTGTCATTTTTGCTAAATATAATCTTTGTGAAGTCATTGCAAACTCACTCGTTGCCAGAAGACTGGCGTTGCGCAGTCATAACTGCTGTTTTTAAAAGCGGTAACCGATTGCTAATAAACACCTACCGCCCAGTTTCCCTGACTAGCGTCTGTTGTAATGTATTAGAGCACAACATAAGTAATCATATTCTCGTTTTTCTTGAAAATAACGACTTTTTTCATCAGCACCAACATGGTTTCCGAAAGAGACTGTCTACAGTAACCCAGCTCATAGAAACTATTCATGATTTTACTTCAGCTATAGCCGCCCAAAAGCAAATTGACGTCATCTGCGTACACTTTGCGAAAGCCTTCGACAAAGTTTCGCACAATAAATTACTTTTCAAGTTACATAAGGCAGGAATAAATGATAATATTTTGAAATGGATTGAAGCCTACCTACACAATCATAGGCAGGTTGTGCGTGTGGACGAGTGCTTGTCCTCTCCGTTTGAAGGGCTTTCTGGTGTCCCACAGGGGTCCGTTTTGGCCCCGTTGCTGTTCTTCGTTTATATTATTGACATTACAGAGATTGTCAAGTTTCCTGTGGAATTGAAACTATTTGCTTACGATTGTTTAATTTTTTCTACAGTAACACACATTGACGACCAAATTAGAATAAACCGGTTCCTTCATTCCCTTCCCCTTTGGTGTGAAAAATGGGACATGGAAATCAATTACAACAAATCGGCTTTTACACAAGTTACTAACAAAAAAAGTGTGGTGCCATTCTTTCATAACATTGCAAGTAACAAACTAAGAAATGTAGATACATTCAAGTATTTAGGAGTCACAATTTCACATAATTTAGACTGGCGTAAACATATCAATAACATGTGCTCAACGGCTTCACAAAAAACTGTATTCACTGAAGAAAAAGCTGGAATGGAACATGCAACGAAGGATGCCAAATGAATAGCTCATAAAACTCTCATACGTCCATCTTTAGAATACGCTTGTGTTGTCTGGAGCCCCCACCAGAAAGTCTTAATAGACAAACTAGAAAGAATTCAGAGAATGGCTGCTCGTTTTATTGCTTCAAGATACCGAAGGACGGACTCGGTAACAACAATTCTGCGTTCGTGTGGGCTTGAGATGCTGGAAACCCGAAGGAAAAAAGCCAGACCTAAGATTTTTTTCAGATACTTCAAAGGCTATTAAAGATAAAAATGGAAAAATATGCCCACTTCCCTGCAAATTGTAGTGAGAGAATAAACCACAGCAGAGCCGCCAAGCCTTATAACACACGTGTTGATGTTTTTCGTTATTCTTTTTTTTCCGGATGTAATTCAAATGTGGAATGCCTTACCTGATGTTGTTGTAGATCAGACAGATGTGCACAAATTTGAATGCTCGATTGATATTTTGTATCGTGGGCACCCAACCTGATGCTATGAAATGTCGAATTTGCTTCTTTTCTACTAGTTTCCCTCCCTGTAACAACCCTCAAGCGAGGGTTAACAGTATCAATAAAGAAAGAAAGAAAGAAGAAGGAAAGAATTCACACCACAGCGACAGTCATTGGGGTGTGAATTTCCTTCTCTCGTCCTTCGTCTATTTTCACTGGTTTTTCCTGTAAATCTTTTACCAACTTGCCCCGATTTCGACTCTCCTACAAATGAATCTTAGTTTTGCTCTCCGTAGAAGCTTCATACACAAAGCAACGAAGTGAATAAAGCCTCATTTTGACGTTAGGCTGTGGCCAGAATCAGTCACTAAATTAGGTAGCATTTTTAAACCGATGCCTTTAGCGGAAAGTCTACATTCCCACAAGTTCCCACAACGTCGTATTCCCAAAGGACGAGAAACAATTTGAGCTTCTTTCATTGCGCATGCGTCGCAATAACCTTGCTGATGAAAGCGCGGCCAACTGAGGTCATTGCGTTGTTACCAACGAGACATTCCATAAGACGATGGTGTTGTCTGACATGAATAACCCTGGTGTCCAATTGGGTACACACACTTGTGCCCCTCTCTCTGGGAAGACGGCCGTCTGGATAAGAAGCTGCGGCCAGGAGGTCTCCCGTGGAGCATTTCTGGAGGCCGTGCCCATTCTCTTCAGTGTCTTCCCGTAGAACGCGCGGAATTGAGACCGTGCAGTGTCACACAGTGTCATGCTGTTGTCTGAGTAAATTACATTATTTCTCAACTTTGCTTCGCCGCTTATGTCCTGTGGGTGCTGAAAGCTTCAAACATAGAATCTTAATGCGGTAGGCGGAGGTGTTTCGCCTTGGGTTTGTCTTTAGTTCACGCAGTGCCAGGCTATAGTCAGAGTAAATGACATTATTTCTGGTCTTTGCTTCACCGTTGTTGATGATTGTCTCAGTCAGATTAGTGCCCTCAATATCGGTTTGAAGTTGAAGTTGTATCTTTGGCCGTTATGTTAAGAATCTATTGCGGGAGTGCCGTCCGTTTGCGTGTTTTCGCAGTATGTTGCGATTGGCGCCAATAAGTTCTGTGCGCCAGCTCCACGAACCGTTTCTTTTTTTCAAGCGAAGCTTGTATACGCTAGCCTGCGCCGGTGATCTAACGCTAAAGCTCCGGCTTCAGCGACGGCTCGCCGGCGCCGGAGCGTAAAGGCTGTTTCACATGATGCGATTTTCATCGCACTGGCAGTGCGATTGCGGTCGCACGCGACGAAAATGTCAGTCGCAGTGCCAACCACCTTATTTTTGGCTGCGACCAATCGGTTGGCCGCCGTGTCGCTCGCCGCGATCGCTGCGATTTTCCGTCCAAATTGCACAGATATCTACGTATTTCGCGGTTTGTTTTGGGAAATGGCGTCTTGCTCAACAAGTGCATTTCTTCTGCTTTCTGGGGCTTTACGTGCCAAAACCAGTTCCTATTATGAGGCGCGCCGTAGTGGAGGGCTCCGGAATAATTCTGACCACCTGGGGTTCTTTAACGTGCACTACCACGCAAGCACACGGGTGTTTTTGCAATTCGCCTCCATCGAAATGCGGCCGCCGCAGGCCGGGATTCGATCCCACTACCTCGTGCTCAGCAGCGCATCGCCTTAGCTGACTGAGCCACCTCGGCGGGTCTCAACAAGTGCAATGCGCGGAGATGTGGGTTGCTGAATCTGGTACGTACGCGAAGGGATAATAAAAAACTTAGGCCGCAGATTCCATCATCCCACTTCTATGCGTTCGTTGACACGCTACGTAGCAAACGAAGTGCATTTTCACAGTTTGCTTCGTATGCTGTAGACAAACCTTTGCGAGTGGTCAATACTACGAGGTGTTCGATCGCCACGAGACGACATGGCCCTTTCGGGGTCGTCAGCAACTTTCTTCTGTTGAGTAGCATACGAAAATCGCACGTACGGATCAACATCGGCAAGGGCGAATAACAAGACAGCAAAGTACCAGAAATTTCAACGTTGCGATGAACGCGCGACCCTTGAGTTGCATTCTTTTCCTGTCCGTTATCTCACGCGTAAATTTCTCGATGCATCTTGAAAGGCTATCTTACCTCACTTGCTTAATAAACTTGAGAGGCAAAACGTGCAGGCTATCGTAATGAATTTTCTAATGAATAGCATATTTAACTCGGTGGCTTGAATAAACAGCGTCGTCAATTTCTTTTCAAACATTTCATGCACGGTAAGTTCTATCTCTTCTCTGATGGAGAATGTTCTTTTTTCTGCACAGTAACCAATAAGCCTTAAATGGGTTGCAGACCTTGTATCCTTACTGCACTTTTATTAACCCTTACTTTGAACGGTAACTAAATAGTTACCTAACATTATTGACTTCCTATATTGAAACCGTGACAACGCACGCTCCCGCAACGTCATGTAAAACTCGTGCAACAATGCGAAAAGCAGGCAAACAGTCTCTTCTTATGTATGTGAAACAAGACCAGGTCAAAACTGTGCAGTGTAGTGAATCCCTTCCTGTGAATGATTCCATCCGTTAGGTATAAACGGTTATTTCAGGTCCACACTAATCCAGTATGCAGAAATATCCATGCCTAACATGTTTCTATTAACAGTTCCAATAACATTGTGATTGCATTTATTAGTGTGTAAACTCATATAACGATATCTTCTATCAATAGTACCGCTTTAAGTAGTTAAGTATCATCCTACTTGCAAGAACACTTCACCCTGCGATTTTAAAAGAAATTTCTGCAGCTCAATTATACACAATATGCAGTTTATTTAATAAAGGGCCACAAACACCTTTTTTTGTAATGACGCACTCATTTATTGCAATTTTTACCTACAGTACAGGCAAGAAAAAAAAAACAAGTCTGTCGACACCGAAATTGTTCTTCAATTTATTCACGTGCCACTGCGGCTATGGCATTCTGCTGTTTACACAAGGTGAATGGTTGAATCGCTAGCCGTAGCGGTGACATTTCGATGGGAGCCATAGGTAAAAAAAAAGATTTTGCACTTACATTTAGTTCATCATTTGTTGAAGCCTTAAACTTCCAAAGGCAAAATCTAACAAGCAATACTAACGTTAACCAACCAAAAGCAAAGGACACAATTGTAAATCAAGCATCTTTCCGATACTTCGAATGTGGAAAAGATTCATTGTGTCAATATGTATTGTTCAACAGCACTCCACAAGTAACCATGATCATGCACAGTAAGTACTCTATCGCGTAGCTGGTTCTACAGATGTGTAAATGTCAAAAGAATTTAATGCTCATACTAGATCATCCACACAGCAGAAATAAAACCTTTTTCAGCAGTTGCCTCTTCTCGCAGATTTGAATGGGTGCTAGGGATCAGAAACTTTATTAGAGTGAATTGTCTAATGCCGCTCTTACAATAATGAAGAGACTATCTTTCCACAAAACTTTGTAGAGGGAGCCTTCTTTACAGCAGACACTGTCATGCCCGATGTAATAGGAAAAAAATTAAATGGTGCCCGTCGTGGAGGCTTGGTGGTTATGGCATTGCGCTGGTAAGCACGAAGTCGCCGGATGTAATCGCGGCCGCCGCGGCCACATTTTAATGGGGGCACACTGCAAAAGCACCCATGTACTGTGTATGGAGTGGACATCAAAGTACCCCAGGTTGTCAGAATTAATCCGGAGTCCCTCACTGTGGCGTGCCTCATATTCAGATGGTGGTTCTGGCACGTAAAACCCCATACTTTAAATTCATTTTCTTTGACGAGCAAGATGAGCTGCTTTGTTCTGCAAAGATCGCAAACAATTTATCGCGACAATTGAGTGAGGATTTCTCTTATAGATGCATATTCGAACTCGGAGCTAATTAAAGTTTTGCAAGCAACTCGTATGCTTAAAAGGAACACACAGGATGGCGAAGGAAACCCAATGTACAGCTGGCAGGCACTTAAGTATCATATGGTAAACAAGGGAGATGAACACCAAAACATTTATAAAAAGAACCTTATTGATACACTACTCCTGGAGAGCCTTTCCTGGTAGCGAAGTACTTGTGTTCTTGCTCATCGTAGTATTCATACTTTTAAGCTATATAGTGCACCATGAAGGAGTTTTTCCAGGTCGTGCTGAAAAGTACCGTCAAATGGCAACTTACCGATAAATCATAAATAATCGGACAAGCAATGTGCGTTACGTGATATGCCATTGCACTAATAACTTAATTGGTATATATGGCACAATCACCGATAAAATGATGCACAATAGATGAAAGGCCATCAGGGAGATGATTCATATAGAGGCAAAACAATAAGCAATATTACCTGAAGAGCTTCTTAATGCATTGGAACATGAGATGATTCTCTGTTTCTACTCACAATCTATCGGAAGAAATGCTGCTGTCTAGGTGAGCACAGAGGTATCAATGGCCATTGCTTTCATTTCAATGACGAAGCATTTCTGCTGTACCTTGCCGAAGGCTTTAGCTCAATCGACATATAGCGTACAGACGTCTACATTAGAATGTGTGCTAGAATGTAAGTCCGTAGAAAAATTGAATAACTGCATTTGGCAAGTTCCACCAGAAGCCAAGTTGGTCCACAAATAAGTGATGATTAGATACGTGACTGACTACGCTTGAGTAAAAGGATACATTATATATTATGGTTACATTATACATTGTAAGAATGATCTTACAAAAGTTTATATTTGTAAAAATGATCTGCCTGTATATCAACATAGGTATAATGTACCAGTGCCGAAATCAGGCAAGGCTCCTGACCAACATGCTAGCCCCAGGTTGTTAGTGAACTTGAACTTGCTAGTGCTCTGCGCTACGTGCAAATATGTTGCAAACCATTGATATCGACATCACGAAGGCTTTTAAAACAGTGCGTCGCGCTACTCTAATAGGAGGTACGATGCACAACAAAATTTCTGGGAGAGCACTTAAGTTCAACAGTAACTTTATGAAAGACCGAAAATTCCAGGTGGGAGTTGGTAGCACACTCGGTCCACCCACACAACAATACAGGCATAGTACGAGAAGCACTCCAGTGTACGGAGCACTTCAGTTTATGGGAAAGCTATCTTGTACAGGCATAAAGAACGATGATGCAACAAGCTCTCGACAACATCGCAGACTTTCTTAGCCAATCTGGCCTCTCGCTTTATCATACGTAAGCTTACATCGACATCGTGTATCAGCCTAGGATCAAGAACTATCCCATATTGCACGCTGTGTTTCACATAGCCGGTCAATTATACCCGCAAGTGAACATATCCGAATCTTCAGCTAGTGCAAGACCAAAACGGCAGAGCCAGCGCGTGGGTGAAACTATACCACGCGTGGACACAAATTCTACACCTGATGAAAAGAATAATCTGCAAATTATATTGCACGGTATGAATTACCAGCAGCGCACAAAAATACAACTCGTCGAACACAGGCACACGGGTACTGACAGGTATTACCAACTTTACCATGCTTGAAGACCTCTACGAGGTAAAGCAAACACGCACCTCGACAGAGTAGAGGTGCAGCCTGCGGCACAATTTCTTTGCCTCAAGAACTCGGCACTTGGTCGCAAGGTACTATGCCACCTAACATATGAGCTGCAAGGAGGACTACCACTCCCTTCAGAAACACAACCTCAGGAGCACCTGAACACGACACATCATTTTCAAAAATCATTTTCTAATTTTAGCTCTTGGTGCGCTACCTGGCAAATGACCATTAACATCCGTAAAACGGTTGTTATGACTTTGACTAATAAAACTACGCCTTCCGTTTTCACTTACAAAGTTAATAATACTCCAATTCAGAGCGTTAGTGAATATAAATACCTTGGTCTTGTTTTCACACCAAGTATGTCTTGGTCGAAGCACATCGATTTAATATCCTCAAAGGCATTGAAAAATTTAGGCTATCTGCGCCCCACATTGACCACAGCCCCAAGGGACACTATACTACTGATGTATAAATCGCTAATCCGGCCTATACTAGAGTAGGCTTCTCCTGTCTGGAATCCACCCAAACAATGCCACATTAATCAGATTGAGGCCATACAAAAGAAAGCGATCCGCTTCATATGCCGTAGGTAGGACAGGGATTTTTCACCTTCTACAGCGCTTTTATCCCTAGGCTTACAACCGCTCTCAGACCGCCGACGCACGGAATCACTGAAGTTCTTGCATTGCATTATTAACTCCTCTTGCCGCATATCTTCAAATAATTATCTGCCTCCTGCAAAACCATCTCGTACTAGAAGTTACCATCACCTAAACATCGCGCCTTATTTTTCCCGTACGGGCACTTTTAAATGCAGTTTATTTCCCCGTGTAATTGAATACTGGAATTGTTTGCCTGGTCCTACTCGTTCTCTTCCTTTAAACTTATTCTTAGCAGTCATTGAATAGTTTTGATTTGTATTGTTCGTATTGCCTTTTTTGTTTATTATTTGTCATTCCTCTGCTTTTCACACCCACTCCTGCCATAGCCCGATAGGGCTGCAGTATGTACAAATAAATAAATAAATAAATAAATATATAAATAACAGGCCCTTACCGTGCAATATTGGGGTAAAAAAGTTGTCGCAGTTTCACCTGAAAGGTGAAGCATCAATTGCGATAGCAAACTTGTAGAGAGCTATACGGAGTAATGATATTAGCTTTATCAGCTGTATAAACTTGGACATGCAGCAGCATCGGCAACACGTAGAACTGTTGTCGACGCCATCGGCGTTTTGCCCGCGTTCGCTCAAAATGCGTGCGGCGTTGGTGACTGTTGCCGGAGCCTCTGATATAATAGGCACTGCGTGCCGCAGCTAAACGTCGCCTCCCTTCCCTCCCCCTCCCCCACGGCCTCTCGCTCTTCGGAAGAAGGCGCGTTTGTTCTACATACATGGTGATTGTGAAGGAGAACAGAGACGCCTACTTCTGCAGCCCTTAAGCGAGCACGGTGCAGAACGCGCGTTTGTTCTCCGCCGTGCGCTCACTCCCCGTGAAAGACGCGCCCCTCGCGCCCTTTCACTCGCACATACAGCGTTCGGCGCGCGGCGACGATTTCTTCTCCAAATGACGTCATACGGAACCTCACGGCGACGGCGACGGCGACGGTGACGCCGACGACAGAAATTTGCTTTTGAGTGTCCATATAATTGCTATCGCAATAAAATTAAGCCACGAGACTATGTGCCACTGCCAAACACACAGAGGAGGTTGCTAATCATGAAGACAAAACAGACATCAAGCACATAAAGTCTACTTATCTGGTAATAACAGTGCAACAGTAGTATGGCCTACAGAAAAGTAAATACCATAGAAGTGGTGACCATTCCAGGACAACCTATCCTCAGAGAAGCTGAATAGAAAGCAATCGAAGCACGAACTACAGCATCCTGCATGCCTGCATTGATTCACCAGAACCTTTCAGGGCCTGCACATCACACAAAATTGTCAGGGAATTCGGGACACTGACAAGCGACTTGCAAGCACGTGGCCAAGAAATCACATTACAGGATGCATAGTCATGTAGATATCCCAGCACACAAGCGGGCTCATGACCCCGACATAAGAACTGAAAACCTGATGAGTAGGTGTGCATTCATTATTAACTACAGCGCAACCGATAGCAACAGACAAGAGCGAAGTGCTTGGTATGTTGGTTTCGTTCTTGTCGATTGTATTTCTGTGGCGCTGTAGTGATGAATTCATGACACGGCACAGGAGAAGACTGACACTCCTAGGGAATGGGCCGATTTCACACCCAAATCTATGATACACACAAACACATAAACGTTTCAAGGACGCATGGAATGAAGTATTAACAGGTGTACGCCAGAGAGGGATGAGGACTAACTTCCGACTATGATTTATTGTGAAAATGAGGCAATTCATGCGGTTTACCACAAATTATACAGCAAGGAGGCCTAATAAAATTGGTGTTTGACGCAACCAAACACAAATAAAAACGTTGCAGAAAGAAAATACAGAGAGAAGTCAGTGCCATTCCACTCTGTGAAAGTGTATGACCAGCGAAGCTGTGTATGTCGTGATTGACCGTTGCTGCAGTGAAAAGTTCCATGTTTGTGGGATCGAGGCCACATGGACGGTTGGCATTTCTTTCCGCCTCGCGGTCCTGGCGGGCAGCAATCTTACGATCGGCGTCCGCGGCCCACTCATCGTTGGTGGTCTCCTGCTCACGCCATCGCGCCCATTCGCTTTTCTCCGCGAAGGCCCGGAGATTTCAGTGGCGCTACAAAATAGAGCGATGTACGTGTCAGCCTCCGCCGCAAGGTGGCGCTACGCTCCGGAGCGATGTACAATGGCGCTAACCGCAAACTTCACATACAAAGGGACACCCATGATTGTAGAAGAGAGACTAAGTTTTATTTTACTTTAGAGTCTGGCTGCCCAATCGCGGCGGGCATACTCTCACGACACACGCGTGGCCGCCGGGAGAGAAGCTACGTCACGTTATATGAAAACCATGGAGATATCAGTGGGCACCAGAAGGTGGCGCTACGCTTTGGAGCGATGCAACTTTCAGCTGGCGCCGTAAGGGGGCGTGATGCTCCGGAGCGATGTGCGCTACTGTACAGACAAATAACCTACACACTATAGGAGAGACTATTACGTATTTTATTAAAGACGGATACGCCAATCGCACCGCGCGTACTAGCGCTGACGAGCTCACGTGGCCGCCAGGGTGGGCTGCGTGACGTAATGAAGAAGCAAACATAAGGTCCTACGAAAAGCGCGGTGTGGTGCACAAGATCCTTTATTTATGATGTTAGCGTCTGTTTGTCTGTGTGTGATGATTTTTTTGTGTGTGTTAGCGGAGTTGGTTCGAATGCGATACAGTAGGCTCGCATCTTCTTGAGGAAGTCCTTAAATTCCACATGCTTGATGTAGAGTTTTCCGTAGCGCCAGAAAATGGCTGCTCATTGCATCCTTAGTTTTCTTCAAGTTCTTTGGGCCTCTAAATTTTGGGGTACGAGATAGCGCTTCGCGCGCAAGATAGTCAACTTTCGCACTACCTTCAATTCCAACATGTAACGGGATGCACTGAAGTGCATTTTGAATACCCTGCTCCTAAAGTATTTAAGGAGCGCCCAGAAATCTCCTCCTAAATGTTTTCTTATGCAGGCCAGAGTATAGTAAGTTCCAGTGTTGCCGACGCGTCCATGAGAATAACGAATCTTGTACACAATAGACCCTTAGTTTCCGAAAAGCACTGGTGATCTCAGCACCTTCTACAGTGGTTGGCAAAATCCGTTTACTTACTTGCGTTCAACACTAATACGCATCTTGTCCGAAACGTTGCTAGGGCTAAAAACTTTATTGGTATTTATTAGCATACGCAAGGCGTAAGCGTGCAAGTAGAAACAGTACCGGAAGCCAATGCGAATAAATTATACAATTCATACGCTTTCGAAACTTCTCCAAGACTACAAATTCTTTCAGGTTTGAAAAAAACATACTCTTTCTGTATCAACGGTGTACGGTGAACTCTTTTTTTTTTGGGGGGGGGGAGGGGTTAATAAATAAAAATCCGTGCAGTTTGCTAAAGCAATCTCCTAAACTATAGCGAAGTCTCCTGACGGGGCACGGTGTGCAGGCGACAATGCTGAATTCCTGGCACACGCTCACGTTACGTGTCAAGAGCCGGTAAAGGCTTGACGGCGAAAGTACACCGAAGCTAAAAGGACATTCTCCCTAGTGCATTCACTCTATAGGGAAACACAATTGCTGCATGTGGTGACACAAAAGCCATCTGCAAAAGCAAAGGTGATGCAATGGCAGTTCGACATTACGTGAAGTGCACGAGCTCAGGGTCATACAAATGGAGCCAATTCTCATTAGTAACTTCCACAGACGGCAAAATGATTTGCTCTTGGTTGCGAGGGTTAGCAATTGCTTTTGCGGCGCTTAGTAAAGATATCTCTCTGTCAAGTGGATATAATAATTATGCCGCACTGAATGTCAGGGTGAGTAACACCCACAAAATCAACATGCATACGAGATGAAGATCCCAGAATATTGAATTGTATCATATTCGTCCTATCCAGACGGCGCACCAAGGAGGCTCAAGGGTTTCGGTGGTGAAAGGCGGCTCGTTGAGGCTGCTTCGCGTTCTCCGTAGGGGCCATCCCTAATAATTTGATTAAACACGTAAATATTAGTGATTATGAAAAGAAATTTACATTGCATATACCTCACAAGAATATAAAACTTCATTGCATAAATGTTTAGGCAGTAATCAGCAATTGTTGCTTCTCATGTCGTATTGTAGTACCTCGACGTCGGATGCTACCTAGGAGTTTCTATTGTTGTGGCGGTGAAGGCTGATGACGTTTTCCAGCAACGACGTCTGTGTGAGACCCGAAGTGTCCGCATGACCAGGGAGTTTGTGATTATTCATCATAAGAACCTACAAAAAATAGACTCCCCTCCATGCATTCTGAAAGTTCCCCCACTAAAAACTATACCTCGACTCGATGACGACGATGTTTATTGTCATCCGCTTTGAAACAGAGTAGGGACAAATAGTCCCCTAGCCTGTTTTATTTATACAGGTTTTATTATACAGGTTGTCAAACGTACCTTGAGCCAAACATTAAAGTTATGCAAATGCCACTTAGCTGGACAGAACCAAGGTAATCTTGTTTGCGCTGCTTGTAGAGACTCGAATTGTATTCTTGCATTCCACCTAAATATACTATTAGTCTTAATTATTGAACT
Organism: Dermacentor silvarum; assembly: GCF_013339745.2. NCBI lineage: Eukaryota > Metazoa > Arthropoda > Arachnida > Ixodida > Ixodidae > Dermacentor > Dermacentor silvarum. Next base: position 84,372,289 of record NC_051160.1, read on the forward strand.
TCTAAAATATTATAAGTGGGTGAAAAGTGTAAATAAAAAATTGTAGAGTACCATGAACAGCTGCTGATCCAGCTTTCTTTTGCCCAATACGTGCTACATAAAACTGTGCTACATAAACTCGTGTAGCGGCTTGCACGAGTTTATTCCGCCTTTTTAGGCATGCATCCGTGGTCTAATGGTTGGAGCATGGAGCTTCTCTGCAGGGGGGTCGGGGCTCGAAAATGCGTGAGCATTTTTTGGCGAGTATCACAGCAAAATCTGTGCGTCTCGTGACGCCTTCTATCTGCAAATAATTCAATTTTTTAGGTCAACACATGGAATCGTTATAATAGTGTAATAGTAGATGATTGGTAGCGTTAAAGATCAAAAAAGACAAGAAAAATACTTCTGACCGGGATTCGCACAATAGACCGCAGCGTGGCAGCAGATGTCTGTGTGAGCCACATTACATTTACGGGGTAAAGAGCTGATCTGGCCTCAGTACACACCACAACCAGTTGAAGTAAAATGGACATTAAGAGGTTTCTCTCCATCCTTAGTTTTCTACAGTCCTGCAGTATTGCAGAAGCATTCTTTGACGAGTACCCCAGAAAAATCGGTCGACCCAGGACGCCTTATATCTGCAAAAAAATGCATAATTGGTCACGTTACCAGATGTAATCGTTGTACTACTATAATAGATTATTGGTAGCGTTTGAAAAAAACTGGTTACGTCGCCTTCGCGGCGTCAAGGTCGTCAAAAAAGAACACTAAAGAAGTTAGTACATGTAATTGTTATAATATTGTAAGAATGGATTATTGGTATACTATTATAAGAAAAACTGGTGACGTCGCCGCGTCAAGGTCGTAAGAAAAAAGGAATACATAAAAGGGGGAAAATTGGTAGTGTGGCCAGGTGGAGTGGAGAACCAGCACTTTATGATGGCCGGGCGTAAGCTTCCCATGAAGGGACGTCGAGGGCTTGCCTCGCCGCCGCCTCACAGGCGTGCTGGGTCGCCCAGGTTTGGTCGTCGAGGGCACGTCGGGTTGCGTCGAAGCCGCAACCTCGGCGAGAGGGTCGTGATGTTAATGTGTGCGTACTGTGCGTGGCACTTCCACAGCATATGCGGAAGCGTAGCCGGGTGAGTTCTACAGCACCGGCAGTTGGGGGTACTGTAAACTTCAAGGAATACAAGGTGTAGGCGGGCGGGTGAAGGGTACGTGTTTGCTTGTAGCAGACGCAGGGTGGTAGGCTGCACCCGACTGAACTTGGGGTGAGGTGGGTGAAGGTTCGGCGACTGGGGTCAGATGTCTTAACGGGATCGTTATAAGGGGTCAGATTGTCCCTGGTGTCCAACTCGTCCCGAGTGACTCCGGCGCGGTTGACTAGGCCTCGTGCAATTTAGTGGGTGACCTCGTTGAGGTTGGGAAGGTGTGGGTGGCCAGGGCCCGCATGGGCTGGGATCCAGATCATGCTGTCTTTACAGTGTGGTGCCTGGCAGAGGATATGAATAGCTTGAGGATAAATACGCCCTTTGCTGAAGTTAGTGACGGCTGAGCGAAAGTCACACACGATGGTGTGACAGGTGGGATCTAGAGGGGCCAAGGCGATGGGCACTTCTTCAGCCGTCTCGGAAGTGGGGGTATTTACGCTGGAGGCGTGGTGTAGGACTCCATCGCGTGTGGCGACAGCCACAAATCGTGCGCCATGGGAATATTGGGCTGCATCAACAAATGTGACGCCAGGTACATGAACAAGGGCTCTTATCATAGCTCCGGCCTGAGCTTGGCACCGGGCCCTCCTATATTCAGGGTGCATGTTTCTAGGGATAGGGTCTTTGTGGATCCAGCTACGGATGTCAGTCGGGATCGATTGTTTGGGGCCCTGCTGCTGGTGGTAAGGGAACCCAAGTGTCGAGAGAATAAAGCGTTCCGTTTCAGTAAGGGTGAGTCGTTCAAGCTGAGAGTGTTGTTGGGCTTCAGTGAATTCGGCAAGGGTGTTATGAACTCCCAGTTCGTTGAAGACTTCAGTGCTGGTGTAATCCGGGAGGCCAAGTGCTTGCTTGTAGACCCCTCGTATGAGGGCATCGAGATTCTATTGCTCAAGCCGGTACCAGTTGAGGTCCGCAGCAACGTTTGTGACGGCTTTTTGGCTCAGTTGATACTATGTATCTGCAAAATACATGCATATTTATTCAAGGTATTACATGTAATCTTTATAATAGTGGGGTAGATGATTGGTAGCGATGGGTAGACATGTATAGGCTAGCTAAATAAGTAAGCAAGAGTGAAACAGATGTCGAGGCAAAGAATTCATCCTTTCGCATCAGTTGCCAATTCTCAGAATTTCTGAAGTACTGTTCATGTTGCTCAGCAATTTCCCCATTGACACTTTTCATATAACTGCATTTATGAAGTTGATAACTTATATAACTCTAATTGTGTAATTAGGAGAGAGAGAGAAATAACTTTATTTTGTCCAAAATGTGGTTAGAGGAGGGGGTAATGATTAGAAACCTCCCCCGTCCCCCCTTTAGACGGCGGCCGGCAGCCCCTGAGCCGCCGCGGCGTCTTCAGCCATTTCGACTACTCTCGCTTGAACATCCGGGTCCGAGCTGAGCAACACGGCCTCCCATTGCTCCTAATTTCTAACTATTAAACTGTGTTGTTGTGGTTTTGAACAGTTATTGTTATATTGTTTCTTTGGGCATGCCCACATTATGTGTTGAAGATCTCCTTGGTTGTTGCAATGCTTACATATGTCTGTGTATACATCTGGGTGATAGTGACTGAAGGCAATGGGGTTGGGAAAAGTGTTGGTTTGTATTAGCCGCCAAGCCAATGATTGTCACTTGTTTAATGAACAATGTGCGGCCGGATATCTAGCCCTGGCTAGTCTGTAATGATCAATGATTTCCTTAAAGGAAACCAGCCTATCTCTGTAATTAGGAGGAATGCAAAAAAGTGCCTTCGGGGTGCAGGTGCCTTCGGGAGTTGCTGGGTGCATATCTTGGCATTATGATGTGCTGAGTTGCCTTCGGGATTTTTTTTTTTTTTTGCAGCACACACATGCCCCAAGCTGTGGTGCATATTTGCTCCTGTGTGTCTTTGTCGTAAGGCAGCCAGTTCAGGTCTCATGTAGCAGGGCGCTCCCCCTTTCCTTATCATACTGATTTGCCCTCCGGCTTTCTGTCTTGCCGTTTTTTCAATCTCTATGGCGTTTTTGGTTTCCATCTTTTTCATCCAATGTACAGTATCGCTCTCTCTTACTTTTTATGACTTCTGGATTGCTATTTACACCTTCACTTACCTTGTACTTACCCAGATATTTGATTAGCCTCATTGGGATTACATCGGGTCCTGTATCCGTGTTATTTCGGAGATTTTCTGCTTTTCTCCAGTGAAAGCTTTCTACGCTAAATTTTGAACACTCAGGCCTTCTCGTTTGGCGGATCTGTTTGAGTCTGGAGTACTCTCTTGCCGAAGTTATTCCTACTTACGTCTCTGATGAACCGCAGCGCGTGCCTCCTACGAAGATGCTACAGTCACCTTTTATAGCCATTTCGGAATTTTTCTTTTTAGCTCGGAGTACTCTTACACGGTACCAGTACCTTTCGGAAGCGTTTTTATTTTGGGTGGGGGGGGGGGGGGGGAATGTCGGGTGCCCAACTTTTTCTTTCACACTTTGTTCTTTGCACTAGCTCGCTCGCCATCTTTTTTCTTGGTTCCCCAGTACTTCTTCGATCTAAACAGTGCCTCTTCTTCATGTAATCCCCTAACATGTTGGCGTCTCGATTACCCCTAGACGGCTGCGTGCGTTTTTTCATAGCTTGCTTGATTCCCCCTTCCACTCCAATGGTTTTTTTTTTCGTGCTTGCCTTATTTCCTGCTGCATGAGGTCTACGAATTCTTTGTATATTCCGACTGCAGTAGAAAATACCTCCATTTTCTTCTCTACGCTGTTTGTTATTACTGCTATTGCGTCTCATTTACTTTTTAAGTATTCTGCTGCGGTTGCTATACCTCTCTTTTGTCGGTGCTTGTGGCAAAAGTTAACCATATAGGCTCACGTTCGCTACCCAGGATATCTCTTCCGTGTTCATCGGTCTAGTCGTTCGTTAACCGCTTCTTACACTAAGGCGTAGTTGATACATGACTGCCTAGTTGTGAATTACCGCCTTACTTGTCCATGAAATTTATTATCCTTGTTAACTAGTTCAAGGTTTTGTTCCTCGCACAGATCCAGCACTAAAGAACCCTGGTAATTACCATATCCGTCTTAATCGTCTTTGTGCGCATTGATGCCACCTAGTCATATCGCCTGGGCTGCTTTTCTGGACTGATTAGCATCGTCTCTGATACAGTTAATCATTTCTACATTCTTATCTCTTCTATCACAACCTGTCCATAGGTAAACTACTTCGAGCCACTACCTCTTTCATTCCTACGTGCAGCAAGTCCGTAAAGGCCCATTACATGTCTCTTTTACGCTTTATCACTTGACACCTGGCATGAATAGCATGCCTACACGTCCGCCTTTTTTGACCCAGTGATCCTATTGCACCTTCTCATGCAATATTTTCCATAACATCAATCAGCCCCATATCTCGCAGACGTCTTTTGATGAAGACGTACTTGCTAAGAGCTTCGTCATTCAGCTGCGTTTGCATTTTCAGTCATTTACCCTGCTTGCGGTCGCCCTGCATGTTTATGAAACAAATCTTATGATAAATATACTTGTACTTTGTGCGTATTTTTTTAACTACTCGTGGTGTAATTCTGCTCCTTGAAAAAGGGGACGCAGCGCCACCCATCGATATATGTGGTCGCTACGCTTCAATGACACCTCGCGGCAATTCGTAAGAGGTGTAGCATCTTCTTCTATAGGGGGGGGGGGGGTGCTGTTCTCAGATCGTTGGATAGGAAGAAGAGCTTCGAGTTAAGGATTGTTTCAAAAAAAATTGTGGTTGATCCCTCTTATATAGGAATCGGTATAGAACACGAAAGTGAAACGTGTCTTCACAGAAGTAGTGTAATGTTTATTGCACATTGATATATAATGTCTATTAGTGTTTTGTGGCTCAAGCGCCCTTAGGCGTTGATGCACCCACGCTGACGCCTGGTGGCACGTCTCCTCCATCACGACTACCATCGTCGATGACCGTGAGCAACGGTCGTGCATATGGAAGCTGCACTACGCTGCACACGCTAGCACAACGCGAAAGACGAAGCACGTAACTGACACACTAATACAACGCGCAAGACAAAGCACGTAACTGAATCGTCACCGAGTCAAATCAGCGCGTACAGCGCGTCGTAATTGCAGCCTCCGCGATCAACTTCAGAAACATTTTCAGAGCTAATTGCGGAGGCCACGCTCCGCTGTGCTGAGTACGGTGAACGCCACCTAGGTGGCGTTGGTAGTGCTTCTTGATGCCAGCGTCCCTTCGAATGCTGGCATCGAGGCCTCGTAGTGCTGAGACCACCGAAGCGTTCACTGTCGGTGCGCGTTAGTGTCATAATGCAGTACTTCTCTTTTCTGCTCGTAGGCGGCGGCACCGCCCCGAGCAAGAGCGCGGGTACACGGAGGAGTGTTAGATATATAGGGCGCGTCTGTGTAGCTCTCTGCAAATGCGTTTGTGGCGCAATGGGTTAAACGCTCGGCGATCTATCGTCGCGGACCGAGAGGTCGTGGGTTCGATTTCCAAATTTTGCATGTTTGTGGAACTTTTTCTTCTGGTTTCTTTCTTTGTATTATGTTCGTGTACATTGTAAGAACGTCATTCCGTATTTCCGTATGACGTATTTCCGTGACGGAAATACGTCAGTGAAGTCTTGGTGGACCCCGGCATAAAACACTTTCGTGTTAATATAGGGGTTTAGTGTTGCTAAATGTGTGAGAAGTCGCTTGTAGCACTTCGCTGTTTGATGTATCTGTTGCTCAGATTAACAAAAATCTGTTAAGTTTTTTTTACCTACGTACTTGATTGTGTACATCGTCAATGGCAATAAAGTTTTTGACCAAAAATATTACGCTCGCGCGGCGCCTAAATGAAAATCATCGTGGAGCTTGTGGTTATTCTCAAAGCAAGATTATAGGGGAAAAAGATTGAGTGTTTTCGTTGGTGCGCAACCTAATCATCGATATGTGACACGGGATGCCCGCGCTGTTTCGATACGAAGAAAAGTTAAATAATTCATTTAAGTAACACTTACAATACTTAACAAGACAAAGGAAAATGGATGGCTCATGCTTCATTTGTTGCTTCGTTGTGAGTACTCGTTCCACTCTGCACCAGAAATGATGTTGTGTCAGTGTGCTCTTCTCTTCATAGGTATTGGCGAAAAAATATTCGTCAACCTACGACACATATCTCGCTTGAGAAACAGCAGGTGACGCAACATCATTGGACCAATGAGCTTGCTTGATAGGACAACTTCCTGCTCTTACGCACTTCGATTAGTTCACAACGCGTTGTAGAGAAAGCATCATCCGCTTCTTATATACCAAGCCATTTATCGAACGTACGCGCTCTGAACTGATGCACTTTGGCCTTGTGAAGGAAATCGCAGAACCTACAAGAATACGCCCTGATAACTTATCAAGGATTCCTGTTCAGAATCGCTTCTGGACGCTCAGTAGAAGGAAATAGCCCATTGAACTGAGATAAATTATGATATAAATGACAATCTACACAAGTGCGGGAGTTAGCGCAAACGGTAGAACAAGACGGAGGTTGGACAAAATTTCTACCTTCCAATTAAGTTTCGCGCTTTTACTAAATTAGCACTTGGTTTCCTACCTATTTTCGCTCGCCTTGTTTGGCTGTTTTTGCTGCAACTTACAAAATTACGCTGACTAGCCTACTCGAATTGTTAGCCAAGGTAAAGGATACACACACGTGTACGCACGCACGCATACACATGCACGCAGAAAAACGCTCAGGCACTCACAAACAAAACAAAGATAATTTGCTGGAACACTTAATAACATCATTTGCCAGCAGGTTGCTCCTTTCCATGTACTTTTGTGAAACGCTCATTTTTGAGTATATAAAGACAAAGTCCTCGGCACGAAAGCAATCTAGAAAGGTCTCTCTGTGCTTTCCTTCCGGAAGCCATCCTAACTATAAAAAGAGTTTTAAAAAGTTTGAATACTCTTGGTTCCGTTCTCGCTGCTTCGACCATTGTCTGCAAGCGTGTAGGCGTTGCTCTTTGAAAGGATTCTCAATATGGACACTACGCTTCCCGGCTTGGAATGATTTTCTCGAGGAAGGCAATTTTACAACCCATCGAGCATGCAGGAGGTCTCATTAGAGCTAGCTGAAAAGGGCGCTCGTGCTATTCATAATAATGTACTTTCTGGCCTTCATATTTTTTTCTAGATGAATGGAGATTCAGGTGCTTCGTTGTGTTTATATATGGAAGAGAAACATAGACGTTTTCGAATGGCCATGTAGCACGCGAAAATAAAATCACTTCGTTTTTTTTTCTTTTCTGCCTACAGTCGCGATATGCGGGAGGCGTCTTTCTTACCCACTTCGTAATTTTTTTCTTAAAAATTTGGTTTCTGTAGAGCGAAAGTTTTACAAGTAGCGGGCTCTGACAATTACAAGCGCTTTGTCGCAGGAGCAATCAACTGAACGTTCTATGCGGTAACGACTTGTACAGGAGGCTTGGCTGAGTGATTGATTATGCAAACGACCACAGTTTTGGTGATCGACGATCACAAAAACAATGTGTAATACAAATGTGGCATTTTGTTGTCTCAAAATATTGTTACTTGTGTTTACGGAATACTTAAAAGTCATTCCAACGACATAACTTCAGTACAGGAATATTTGTTGCTGGTGATTGCAGGCACCTTTAAGCTTATGTAATGTACCGCGAATCACAGGATATTGGATAGGGTTCAAAAGTACGTAGTTATAAAGCATTGTCATCAAGCCTGTGAGGAACCGGCCTATAATACTGCAGGCAGAGTCCACATAAGGGGCCAGACATATTCACGTTGTGACATATTCATTCGCACATTGGCAATATTTGATGGAGCACTGGCCATAAAATTTTCGGCATTTTTTATCTTTTGTTAAGTCAAACTCCTTGATTTCTAAAATATTAAACGTATATGGTAAGTCTATTATCGGCCTGTTTAATTAACTATAAGGGAATTTCGACAAGAAAGTCTAAGTTTCGCTTCACAGACCTTTATGTGTAACGACGTCACGATGCAGAAGTTCATGTAGGAGCAAACCATAGCTTGTTCGCACTCCATTTCACTTTGTATTCCGCTATGCTGCTACTGGTTGGGGCGAAGGGATCTAGCAGATTATAGAAGAACGAGCATGCAAGAGCACATAGCTTAAACATGGCGATGTTCAGCTCCCACCTGACGTCTTTGTGTGTGACGCCACCCTCACACATATGCCTCCTGTGGAGGAAAATTGAAGCAGGTTTGTACAAAAAAAAATGGTGTGGTAAATTAGAGAGCCAGGAGGCTTGCCTGCAGTTTTTAAGGTTACGACGTTAAGGACATTAATTTAACAGAATAAAAACTGTAAAGTCGCGCCTGGGATGTCAACACTCCATTAGGAATACCTAAGGTAAATATTTTTTTCATAAGTAATTACATTTAGAGTGATTGATGCGCATCAACAAAATATAGCCGTTTAGATACGTTATTATGTTGACAAACTTTTGTATTTCACCGCACTGGCGCCACAGGATTATATGATGTAATGCGCAAGTTAGATGTGTTGACGTTCACACAGCCAAGCATGCGTGGTGACGTTGTTTGGAGAATTCTTCAAAGATGGAAATAGAAAATAGTCCGGGCGTGTCCTGACTTTTATGTAAAGGCGTGCCGGTGGTTCAAGTAGATCCCTTAGGCATTGATTCATAGTGGAATCCAAAGTAATTGCGGGGGCTACCGCTTGTCTACGAAGGCTGCTGATGTCCTTGAATGCTGTTCTGCGTACGAGTTCTGTCTTTAAGCCAGTTTTGTCTAATTGTCTTCGAGAGAGCTGTTCATGAATGAGCTTTACGCGAAAACACTGGAACGCGTGTACGTCCATATCGTTCCACACAATGCGCGACATGAGTAAAACGATTCGCGGTGATTATCGGAAAAACCACTAACCGACAGAGATGTTTTGGTTGTTGGCGGGAAAATAACGCACAGATGTCAGGAATGTCATAGTAAAATGCAGAACCCGGGACATGCGGAGCTCAAAGCATGGCTGAAATTATTGACCGAAATTGTAAAACACTTTATGGAACAGAAACTGCACACATGCCCAGAAGAAGCTTAACCCTGGTTCAACAGTGATGGAGGTGCTATCAATTTCTGATGTGCTAGCTTGCACGCCGGCTTGGTGCGCTGAACTGCTGGCTCCTCTGCAACGCACAGGACAACAAGGGAGGCGAGAGGCCCGTATTTTAACACAACCATAATTCCAGCCTTCTCAGCGATAGCAATTATATCGGCACTACAAGCAATTTTTTTTCGCGGCGGCGTCGCCGCTGGCGTCGCCGTGAGGTTCCATCTAAATTTAGGTAGTTATGTTATATGCCATGCAATGCTATATCACATCCGGTATATGCGGGGCTATAATGCCATACCTTCTATCACTAACGTCGCTCATACCAGGTTTTTCATTCTTGACAGAATTATTCCTCAGAATTTTGAGAATTGCAGCCTGCAAACAAATGTCATACAACAAAACACCGAAAGGGCATTTATTTTATCTTAAATTTTCGGCGTCTAAAAGAATAAAAGTGCGAAAATAGAACTAAGCTCAAACCTGAAATGATGAAGCGTTACTGGCGCGGCTGTGCACTACCTCCGGGATCGGCCCAGGAAGGAGCTTTGAAACATGCCCGATACGGAAAAGTGGTGGTAAAGACGCTAAGGAAGACATAGGCTTTAATTATGAAACATGAAAGAAATAGTGCGATGCTATAGCATTCAAAGAGAGTACCTCTAGCACAACAGCTCGTTTTTTACTTAATCAGCGTACGTTTACTTCCATTCATACTGCCACTACAGGTACGAGTCTTACACTTCGCGAAATATCCTAACATGTTGCTGTCGCACTCACTGCTTCACCCTTACGGCGAAGCTGTGATAATTTTGTGGGTCCACCGCCCACAAATCTTTCATCACAAAGACTAGGAAGTGTTTGTGTTTCGTTATCGTTTCCATTGATTCTTAATTTTTTCATCTATAATATCTTTGAATATATTTCTCGCTATTCCTATGTCTGTTGATGCAGCATCTATAATAATAAACAGCAGTCAGCTGCTTCATAAACAGGTCAAGCTTACAATTGTCCACCTCAAAGGAATTTTGAGCTGGCATTCGTTGAACGTGCACTTTATTATTATGATTGGGTCAAGATCTATTGGCTGGGCTTAAGATTTCAAAGTATACTGCAATAGCAAAAAAATTGTTTTGGGCGGAGCTTTCAAGTACGCTTTAGTTTTGTTCGTATTTATCTGCTAGCATTCTTGCGCTTTGCATTCAAGATGGTTTCATGTCAGCTTTATGGTAGTTTTATTTTCTGGGCCAAATGTATCAGCATTTAGGGTTATCAAAAAGGAGGACCATCTCAAAGCAAAACATTTACGCGAGACCTCCTAATAAGTAATAGCGAACAAACGCTATGCGGTACTGTTGAGTTCGGCTACCTTCGCTATTGCTGTGGAGAAATTTTCCCATGCATTAGCAGGGCAACAGAATAGGCTGGTGTCAGCTAGGATGATAGATTGCTCACACACAGCATGGGAAGTCGTCGCGCGAATGGTCGTTTAAGCCACGTGCAGAACATTGTAAACCGCACAACTATTGGGGTTGCTTCTAACTGCTCCAGAAAAGCATCTGCTAACAGATCCCTCACCTTTCGTCTGACAGCAACCCCTATCAATGCACCGTGATTTTCGCCACGTAGATGTGGATGTGTTTCCCGTAAAGCGCCACACAGGTCATGTTGATTGTACTGTTGTCATCGTCCTGCGGCGTCCAGGGCTTCTCGAAACAAATGAGCATATGGAGGGTCCCCTTTCTTTCTTGAAAGCAGTGTTTATCATAGTGGGCAGCGGGCTGCCACTGTGTAAGCAATTATACGCGCGTGTCTTCGAGTGTGCTGCTTGCTCCAGAGCGCATGAGCTCTGATATGACAAGTTTGCCAGAAATGTAAAGGAAAGACTACTTATGGTTGTTTGCATTTGTTGTCTTCTCGTTGCGGCTTATTTTCTTCTAAGTTATTCTACAAGGAAGGCTGAGTTAGGGAAATGAGAACCAAATGGAGGAGACCAATATACCGGGTATCCGAAATTGAGCTGTAGGGATTTTTAAAAATCGCCTGTGGCAGGTAGCATAATTCTTATCGGTGATCTATGCTATTCGACGAGGCGGACATTAGTAGCATGAGAAATCGAAAACACGTATTCTACTAATTAAAAAATACTAATTAATTCTTAGTTAAATACTTTACGACAGATTGCAATTTGCGAATTGTAGCCGGTGACCTTGTCAGGCGTATCCACTTCGAATGAATTTCCAGAATGACACCAGTTTAGAGATATGCGCCATCAAACTCACCGTAAAAATGCACTGTTCTCCCACTTACTTTTTTTACCAAAATGCTGTTTTATACATTGGAGCACAAACGTAACTGGAACGCCCATGTATTTCGTCCCACACTTTCTGGAGTAATATCTTGAAACTGGTGTCATCCTGGAAATTCATTTCAAGTGGATGCGTCTTCCAAACTCACCTGCTACAGCTCGTAAATTGGAATATGTGTCGTACGGTAATTAACTAAGAAGTTCATTAGTAAATTTTTGTCAATTAGTTGAATATGTGTTTCTATTTCTCGTGCTACTAGTGTCCGCCGCCTCCCAGCGGTGGCGACGACGACGGAGAAGGTCCCCGGCGGCCCCAGCAGCCGGGGCAACGGCGGGAATGAGCGGGCTCGAGCCACCCTTTAATCTAGTAACGCCTGCCGTTATGGGCGCGTCGCGAACGGCGGCGGTTTTAGTACCGTTGTTGCCGGCACATTCCCAGAGCATGTGTCGCAGCGTTGCTCTGTGTCCCTCGTTTTACACGCATCAGTCGAGTATAAGCTCGGGTAACAGTGGCGTAAGACTTCCGGGCTAGGGTAACTATGTGTTTGTAGCAGTCGTAAGTTTACGGCCTCTTTCCTGTTTAATTTAACGTGCGGTGGCGGGAATTTGCGTCTTTCGAGTCTGTAGTGTTGTGTTAGGTCTCTGAACGTGGTTAGGCGATCACCCCATATAACCATTTTCATTGTTGTTGCAGCGTGCCTGTCGTAATGTCCCGATCCGGAAGATCCGACGCCCCGCACTCGGGGGCGGAGGCGGCGGCCACGTAGGCCGCCTCGTTTCCCGCGAGCGGAATGTCGGTGTGTGCCGGGGTCCAGAGGACGAAGACTGTACAATTTTGTGACGCCGAGTCCCCTTCCTCACAAATTGGGAGTATGCGGGCCGCTTCCCGCGAGACGCGGCCGCGCGTGAAGTTTCGGACTGCCGCCTGCGAGTCGCTGATCACGATCGGAGCGCTCGGCACCGTGGCGAGTACTAAGGCTATCGCGGCTTCTTCTGCCGCCTCCGTGTGTCCCGTGGTCGCTGTGGCACTCGCGCGGCATTTTCCCGTGCTGTCTACAACCGCGATAGCGTGTGCGTTTCTTCCCTCGCCATATCGCGCAGCGTTTACGACCACCGCCTCGTTACTCTTACCAAATTTCTTTTGAAGGTCGCTAGCTCGTTTGTTGCGTCGCCCGACGTGATGCGTCGGATGCATGTTCATGGGAAGCGGCGGGTCGCTGACCAAGGCCGGAACCGCCGTTTTTTCTCCATGCTGAGTGCGGTACATACTCAGCATGGAGAAAAACGGCGTACACACTCAGCATGAGTGTGTACCATAACAACAGTACACAAACAGATGTGTACCATAACAACAGTACCAAACAAACCGTACACACTCATGCTGAGTGTGTACCATAACATAAATAAACGGAGTGTGAAATGACAACGCTCCAGCGGCCCGGAGCGCTTTAAGCCTTCACAAAGGGAAACCCCTCTTTTTATCAATTTGAACGAAGAAACAAACAAGCGCGCTTGTCTGTTTCTCAGCACCGCGGACCGTAGGTACTCCACCAATATGCCGGCTCTATGAGCACACTGCTCTAGCGTGATCCATTTGTTAGGAGAAATCGATGGCAAAGTTTCTCTTTCTTATATACAGGGTGTTAAAAATCAAGCTTTATGAAATGTTTAAAAATCACCTGTAGCAGGTATCATAATTCTTATGGTTCAGCTCGGTTATTCTGAAATGTACGGAGCTGGAAGACCAGCTCTGGGCCATCCGGCAAGCCGAAGATGCCGCCCGAGTCCAAAGACTTCGAGCCGACATCTGAGGCCACTAAAAGCAAAGTGCCGGCTCTTTAAATAAAGTTTATTACTTCTTCTTCACACTGTGTTTTGATCTGTAGATTTAAAAATAGATCGTTACATTGCAAGTTGCTGCGAGCCCCTTTCCAACGAGTAGCCTCACAAAGAACTGAGCGTGGAGGGCCCGAGACACGAGATTGTCCGTGGTATCAAAAGGATGAATGGGGCAGCAATTTCCTGAATTGAGTACCACATGACACAATACGTCGTTTTTGTACTAATGGGATCGCCCAGGCAGAGGAACCCGAATAGCGGGGCACAAACTACAGTTTCATGTAGAGCACCTCCATCGTGATGCAAATTAGTTTGTGCGCACAAACGTGGAATGCAGCACGGGCTAATACTAAGCAGAGAAAGCCAATAACATTGACTCTTCTTTTTTAAGTGCCTCAGGTCATGCTTTTTATGTATATATGTGGGTATTTTATGCAGGCACGTTTACCCAGTGTTGACAAAAACAAATTAGGTGTAGTTGGTAATTGTGCAAGCTTAATCAAATGAGTTATGGTAGATGGTTTGCTCCCTTAAGTCTTTTTCTACCTGCTCCCTCCCCCCCCCCCTCTGTTCTTTTCTCTGTCGTCACCAAATAATGGTACACTCAGTATACTGTTGTCATGGGCGACCTTAATGCAAAAGTGGGGGAAAAGCAGGCAGGTGAGCAAGCAATTGGCAACTACGTAATCGATCCTAGGAACACTATAGAGGAGAGATGTTGGTAGACTTCGCGGAAATGAATAGGCTCCGAATAATGAATAGCTTCTTGTGGAAGTGCAGCAACAGGAAGTGGACCTGGAAAAGCCCTAATAAAGAAGAAAGGAATGAAATAGATTTAATACTCTGCCGATCCCAGCTTGGTACAGGATGTAGAAGTGTTAGGTAGGGTAAAGTACAGTGACCATAGGTTAATGAGGTCTAGGATTTCTCTCAATTTGAAGAGAGAAAGAATTAAATTGGTGAAGAAGAAACAGGCCAACCTAGACCCAGTAAGGGTAAAAGCAGACCAATTCAGGCTGGTGCTCGCAAGCAAATATGCAGCTTTAGAACAGGACGATGAAGACAACATGGGGGTAATGAATGAAAACGTAACTAGGCTGACCTCATAATCAGGAATTGAATTGGGAGCTAAGGCACCTACTGAACCAGTAGGTAAGCTCTCCCAAATAGCAAAGGAACTAATAAAGAAACGACAAAACATGAAAGTGTCAAACTCGAGAGACCAGATAGAATTCGCTGAACTGTGAAAACTGATCAACAAGAAGAAAGTAAGGGATACTCGAAATTATAACGTGGAAATAATTGAGGAAGCTGTAAAATATGGACGCAGCATGAAATCAGTGAGACGAAAACTTTGCATAGGACAATGGAGGATGTATGCATTTAAAGATAAGAAGGGTAATATTATTGGAGAGATTGTGTCTCCTTGCCTGACCCCTTTTTTGGTAGGTAACTTTCAACATTTCTTGTAGAGAATCAAAGTGATAACCAAAGAATCAGTGAGAAGAAAACTTGGCATAGCACAAGGCAAGATGTATGTACTGAAAGATAAACAGGGTAATATCATCAGTAATATTGATGTCATTGTAAAAGCAGTGGAAGAAGTTTATACGGACCTGTTTGCTGAGTGTTTACACTGTTGCTGACCTGAATAAACAACAATGGGGACTAATTAGAGCAAATGATTGAGGACCTTAACCGAGAAAGTGTAAGAGTGGGGTTGAAGAATAATATGCAGAACACAAAGATAATGTTAAATAACCTGGCAAGAAAACAAGAATTTAGGATCGCTAGTCAGCCTCTAGAGTATGTAAAGGAGTACGTTTATCTAGGTCAATTACTCACAGGGGACCCTGATCATGAGAAAGAAATCGACAGGAGAATAAAATTGGGTCTGAGTGCATACGGCAGGCATTACCAAATCTTGACTGGCAGCTTACCAATGTCGTTGAAGAGAAAAGTGTCCAATCATTGCATTCTACCGGTGCTAACACAAGGGGCAGAAACTTGGAGGTTAACAAAGAAGCTCTAGAATATGTTAAGAACCACACAAAGAGCAATGAGACAAAAAATGTTAGGCCTAACGTTAAGAGACACGAAGAGAGCAGTGTGGATCAGAGAGCAAACGGGGATAGCCGATATTCTAGTTCACATTAGGAGGAAAAAGTGGAGCTTGGCAGGTCATGTAATGCGTAGGATGGATAACCGGTGAACCATTAGAGTTACAGAATGGATACGTTGAGAAGGGAAGCGCAGTCGAGGACAGCAGAAAACTGGTTGGGGTAATGAAGTTAGGAAACTTGCAAGTTAGAATCAGGTAGCGCAAGACAGGGATAATTCGAGATCGCAGGAATAGGCCTTCGTGCTGCAGTGGACATAAATATAGGCTGATGATGATGATGATGAATACACCGGGCGGCACGCGTCTGAGGCACGCGACTCAGCGAGCAGCGGGCCGCTCGCACGCTGGGACAGTCAAGCCATGCCCGACCGCCGCATCGTGGGCCCTCTGGACAGCCCATTGTTGCGCGTCGGCATCGGGGCTCTTGATAGCGGAGAGTCACTTGTCCTCATTGATTTGTTCCGTCCCTAGCAACGAGGGGAAACGCCAGAGCATATGGTCTAGGATAGCGAAGTAATTGCAGTGCCTGCAAGAACTACTGGTATAAGTGTCGGCATAAAGCTTGTGCAATAGAGTCGGGCTGGGATACGAGCCTGTTTGCAATAATCTGAGGGTCAGTGCCTGCGCTCTATTTAACTTCTTGTGAGGAAGGGGAAATTCTCTCCTGTCGAGATAAAAGTGCTGCGTAGTTTCGTTACATGTTGTCGGTTTCAGAAAGAAAATTATATTAAGCAGATGCATACAAAAATGGTAAAAGGAAGAACATGCACTGTATACATTGATAAATCAATTTGGCTAGGTGACTATTTGTCACCGCCTCGTTGCAAGGAGGATGCCAATAGCTCACCATTATCATCATCATGTTTTTATTTTCCACACTGGATACACAAGGTGAAAAGAGGGAGCCGGGAAAAAAGCCGAAATTTCTTCGGCTTGACAAAGCTCCCGTCTCCCGGAGCTTTGTCAAGCATCATCACTAACATCGTATCGGGCCACATATCAGCCGGTGTGAGATGCGGGCCGTGTAGCGTCGATGCGCGCGTATTTTGCCAGACGGTTACATAATATTGCACTAGGTGGCACGTCATGCAGCAGTTGCATGAGAACATGGAAGCATGGAGCATGGGAACATGGGACAGGGAAAAATTTCAAAGAAAAGAATCAAAAGTTAGTGGAATGCCTTAGTGCAGATATAAAGAGTTTCGGGAATGAGGGCGAAATTATCCACTTGGGTGACATGAATGCCCACATACACGATCTAGACGGTTATACCGACAACAACGAGAGGTTAATGCTAGATCTCTGTGAGCAACGTACAAACGTTATCGTGAATACGCGGCCTAAACGTGACGGCCAGATTACATGGGAAGGCGGAAATAGACAATCGGCCATCAATTACTGTCGGATGACAGAAGAAATTTATGAGTTGAAAGAAATGGTAATTGACTAGGAAGTGTATAGAAGCGTAGGGAGTGGTCATATACGCATCATTTAAAAATGGGATATGTAGTTGGGGAAAACAAGGAACGATGAAAAACCAGTCCAAATTTGAACGCTGAACAAAGAGCAAATATAGTCACAAGAGCCGAGAAAGAACTTGACAAACAGGCAAGCAAGGATTGGGAGTATAGTGAGCTTGTAAGAGTAATGGCGAGAGAAATGAGGAAAGAGAAGCAACATGCTTGTTGGAAAGGAAAAGGGAAGCCGAAAAGCTGGTGGAACAGGGAGATACGGGAGGCGATCGACGAACGAAAGAAAGCATCACGAGAACAAAGGCAGGCAAAACATGCACAGTTGCTGCAGGATGAAATAGGCATAAAATGGGAAATATAGAGTGGGGAAAAAAGATGGTACAGATATTAGTGCAAGCAAAGATTAGACGTGAAAATGAACGTTGGTTGTCAGAAATACGCGAGAAAGTGCAGGCCGCACATAGAGTATTTCGGAACCGCATTTCCTTATTAGGCAGGAAGTCGGGAACAGTACAACAACGTATCCTTGACGAAGATGGAAACAAACGGGAAAGGGGAGCGGTATTAAATTACGTTCGAAAAATAACAGCTGAGCCTTCTCAGGGCAGTGGCGAGGTGGTCTCTGGAGAGAAAAGGAGAATGAACGAGAACCGAACGGAAAAGGAGTTGGTGCTGAGTAATTTCGAGTGGAAGAAAGCTGAAGAGAAAATTCCTAAACGCACAGCCACAGGTTTAGACGAGGTTCCCGTTAGGCTGATTAATGAGCTAGGACCGAAAAGTAAGGAAGCTCTGCTGAAAGCAGTATAGAAAAATGCTTACAAGATATGCGAACACTAGACAGTTGGCGACAAAGAAGAATTATTTTAAATTATAAAGGTAAGGGGAAAAAGGGTATAATTCACTCGTATATAGATCGTTGGCCATTACATCGGTAATATACAGGTACAGGCAATGCAGGCGATTAAATTGAAGCTGCAAGCATGGGCAGACAATAATGGCATTTGGTAGAACTTCAGAATGGTTGCAGAATCGGTTGGCGTCCGGATGACAACTTATTTGTCCGTAATAAATGTATTTAAATATCCACAGAAGAAAGGAGACCGCTATATGTGGCCTTTTTAGACATTATCGGAGCGTATGACAACGTAGACCGCAACATTTTGTGGGATATTCTTGAAGGGGGAGGTATTGGCAACGACTGTATACAGCTATTGAGGGAGATTTACCGAGAAAATACCGTTTGTGTTGAATGGGAAGGAATGAGGAGCGAGGATAAATTTCATATCACCAAGAGACTGAGACAGGGTTGCCCTATATCCCGGCTGCTGTTGATGATGTACATGGTAAGGATGGAAAGGGGGCTAGAAGGAATCAATATCCAGTTTAACCTCTCATACAAACAAGCCGGCGCAATAGTTTAGCAGCAGCTTCCACGTTTATTTTATGCGGACGACATTGTGTTGCTTTCTAGCAAACAAAGTGACATGCAACGTCTGGCTGATATCTGTGGAGAAGAAAATTTAGGATGAAAATTTAGCATTAGAATTCAGGTTTTACGGTATTCAATGGAAAAGTGAACAAGCAGTGTTGATACAGGACCAGAGAATACCTCGGGTGAAAGTATACAAATGCCTGGGTGTATGGATAAACGAAGGAGATAGGTACCTGGAGACACAGGAAAAAACAATAATAGCAAAAGGGAAGAGAAATGACGCCATAATGAAGCACACAGCGCTATGGGGATACAATAGGTACGACGTGCTCCGGGGTGTGTGGAATGGTGTAATTATTCCAGGGCTAACATTTGGAAATGCGGTTGTTTGCTTGAAGTCAACGGTACAATCAGTACTGGATGGCAACCAAATGTCAGTGGGACGCCTCGCATTGGGCGCTCACGGGAAGACTACTAATGAAGCTGTGCAGGGTGATATGGGCTTGACAAATTTTGGAGTAAGGGAGGCTCAGAGCAAAATTCATTTTGAATAACGACCGAGGAATATGGAAGAAAGTAGATGGGGTGCAAGAGTATTCAGGTATCTGTACAGGCAAAACATTGACTCACAGTGGAGCAAAAGAGCTAGGAAGCTTACCAGCAAGTAGGTGACCGGTATGATCAGAAAGACGGCAACAAAGAACGTCACGCAAAGTAAGAGAAGCTGAGACAATGTCATGGGTGGTGGCAATGGAAAAGAAACCTGCTATGACTAACTACCTCAAGGGAAAAAAACAAAATCAGGAAAGAAACAATTTATGATAACTCAAAGGGAAGCTCCTTACTTTTCGAAGCGAGATCAGGGTGCCTTAGAACGCGTAGTTATAAAACGAGGTATACCAAGGATGAAGACGCATGTGCGTCCGGCGGTAAAGCTAGGGAAACGATGGACTATGTTTTCTTAGAATGTGAAAAAAAAATCTATCCAGCTGCCAGTCTAGGCTCCTCTGACCTCCTTGAAGCCCTTCTGTTCAGGGATAGCGGGGGCAAAGTAAACATGTCCGCTATAAAGATTAGTAAGAGGCGGTTGGAGGTTTGGTGACAGAAAAGTAGGGAGACCTCGAACAGCGGAAATGTACAGGAACAGAGTTCCCAGTAATGGTTCAAAAAGTTTGATGCTTGGAATTCTTTGTAGTTGCGTGTTTCCTCAAAAAGAAAGGTATGACATTAGGCAAAATAATAAGAGCTTGCTGGCGCAACCCACCATCCCGTTTGAATGGGGACGCTTATAGCATCCATCCATCCTTCCATTCATCCATCCATCCAGCATAGGTAGTGGTACAAGGGAGATAAAGAACATTTGAGGAATAAAACGAAGATTAAGGACATGCATACAAAAATGTTGGACCGAAAACATGTATAGCATGCCTTAATAAATCAAGCAGGCCAGGTGACTATTTGTCACCACCCCGTGTCAAAGCGGATGCCAAAAGTCATCATCATCATCATCATTAGCTACATATCGAGCCACTTGTCACGACATGACATGCGCGCTGCGTAGCGTCGGTACGTGCAAATTTTGCGTTGCAGTTGCCCTGTATTCCATCAAGTGTCCCGACATGTAGCAGTTGCATGCCGCATGTGTACCTGGACGGGGTCAACTCAAGCTGTCTGGGTGACCATTTGTCAACGCCTCATTTCAAAGGAGATTCAAATCAATGATGATGAGTATCATCAACATCCCTCGAGCCGCGGCATCGTACCGTGTCACGGGTCGAGGGATGTGACATGTGCACCGCGTAGTCTGGACAACTGTGTTTACTCTTCGGTGCAAGTTATGCCGCCTCTTCGCAAGGCACGAACCCTCTAGTGCGTGCTGCAGAAACTGGAGCTGCAATGCAGGCGCTCCTCCAGTTTATGCTGTGACTGTGCTGCGTCTGCCGCGCAGGCCTGCGACTTTTTAATATGTCACCGGTATAAATTGCCAAGAAAAATATTCCTTGAAATTCCGCTTGCTGAATTAGGGGAAAACTTAACATTAGAAATAGTACTAACTTTCGGTGCCTCAGTAGTGGTTTTAAGCCACGGGGGTTTCTCGGATGTCGTTTGTCGTTTGATTCAGTCAAAAGAAAGAGTAAGTTTATAAATTCCTAATTCTATAAATATTCTTAGTGATAGCTTTGTGATAAATTCCAGCATTATTATTATAATTTGCTCTTTTTAGGAAAATTGTTAATCTGTATGTTTTGATTGCTCAATTGCACATGACTTGTAGTTCCCTAAAATACTATATAAAAGTTCTGCTGCCCACTTCCTGGCCATTCTCCCAGTGGTGGGTATGAGCCACATTGTAGGACGATATCATCATCATCATTTGTTCTGAGGATCATCATCATAATCTTCACCCAGGCATCGTTCTTGGAGCGGTGGCCTTTCCGCGAGTGGTCCCAACCAGGATGTACCGCCCGCCTCCACCCGTCGGCGGTTATGGTGAGTGCTTCCACTCGAATCAACTTCTTGCCAAGGAACAATCTCATTGCTTCCTGGTTCGTTTTACCCAAGCCCGTAGGAAGAGCAATCGGTCGGCGAGATGGCATCGCCATGGCGGCCGTTGTCAAACACTTACATGTGCATAAGCTATGTCGGAATTATGTTGAGGCAGTGGGTAAAAGGCCATGAGCCTGCTAAGTTTGTGCCGTCGAGGATAATTTACAGGTTATGTGAGCCTAATGAAAGCAAAAAAAAAAGAACTAGATGTATTCGCAGCCAAGGCGCTTCAGTATTCGAATGGTAAAGTGCGCTGCACAAGTATGGGCGCTGCGGGCGACGATGAAAGATTTATTCTCTTTCTGGTGGCACCCTCGACCCCCAAACGTTTTGCATGATAACGCTAGCGCGTTGTGTCCACTGACGATGGGACTGCAATGTGCGACTCTTGACGATTGACAGCATTTCCTCAGTGGCAGAGAGTGCGCGTTGCGCAGCCTCTAGTGCGAGCTGTCTGGGATGGTTCGCGCCGGCTACTACGCCCACAGCCGGCGGTTTCAGTTTAAATCCTCTGCAACGCTTGTTAACAAGTTCGAATTCCACGTGACCTATAACTCGCCGAGCAGTGCTCGGTGGGACCGGAGCTGCGCACTCAAAGGATGGCCACACGGCTGCTTGGATCAAGCAGATAGCCGTCGAATGTTCGCGTGTGAATCAGTTTCGCGTTCAAATGCGCGAAGCATTCGTATGTCCTGTGTTTCCCGTTTGTTTTGTGCGTAGCGCAAGAAGAAAAAAATATGGACAGCCGCAAACTATACCCACTCTCATAGTCTTTTCAGATACTGGCTCACTACGATGCTTCCAAAAATTCCGCATTGTAACTTTCGCGATACAAGAAACACACTGTCACACGTTTGGTTTGTTAACTAATGACCATATAGTGTCGGCTGCCGAAAAGGATTGATATGCCCCAAGCGCTCTCGTCGATTCGACAAAACAACCAGCGATAAACGGTGATTCCTCGGAGTCCCTCGTAAAGTGTTTTGGCCGTGGAACCCTGTTGGCATGACTTTAATTTAGAACTAGAAGAATCATAGCCTAGGTGCCTATAGCATTCTGCGTATAGTACACAGCGTCTTCCCCAACTCGAACTGCTCCGTACAACAAACGCAGTTCTCCATTCAACAGCATTGAAAGCTGAGCGAGTTGGTGTTTGTTCATTATCGGAACAGCGCGAGCGCGTAAGAAGCACAATACAAGTGACAGTGCTGTCGCTTGTATTTTGCTCCTTCACATCCCGTCTTTTGGCGCTGTTCTGAGAATTGTTTGTTGAAATGACCCTCCTCACTCAAAAAAAAAGGTTCACAGGAAGACGGGGACGAAATGATGAGTATCGGTCGAGTAAGGTTAGCCAACATTTTGATTACAGAACTTGCGTGAACAAGGAAGATCTCTGGCTTTATATCCTGAGACGTCCATTGTTCGACCACTGTCGAGCCTTTTCATTCATCATCTAAGAAAAAAAATGACATTTATTTTCTCCCCCGTGACTGGTATATAAGCTGACAAGCGAAATTTCGAATGAATGACATAAAAAATCTAAAACTAGTGGATTTCCCTGAGAGATGAACGACCCGACCTCCACGGTTCCAACTCGAAGTGCCGCTTACTGTGCTGCTGTACCTTCCCTGCCAAGTGAGGCTGAGCCGAAGCGCATCTGGAACGCCTTGTTTTGTGCAGGGCCGCCGATGGTCCTTCAGAGGCGCGTCAGTATGACACCGATGGGCATGATGACGCCGAGTCGCCCTGGGTCGCCTAGCCTGGCGGAAAAAGTGCGCCAGGCTGCTATACAGCAACGCAAGCAGTACGCGCGCACGCCCGCCGAGCGGCTACTGCTCAAGTGGGTCATCTGCTGGGTGCTCTTCGCTGCCGTGGCGACCACCTTCATGCTCTGGTACCTGTTCAAACTGAGCGAGAAACCCGTCATAACGGACAGCATGAGCCGCCTGCTAAGCATCCACGACCATGTCGCCACCGAGAAGTACCACCAGCACGACCGCATCTACAGGGCCATCGTGAACAACATCACAACGAGGGTCATCAAGAACCAGTTCCAGTGAGTGCCACTCATATCAGTCATACGCGTATGTTTCCCTCGTAAATAGTAAGATGCATTTTACCAGGAACATTAGTCGCTAAAGTATCAGTCTTGAACCACAATTACGTATGCGTCGACCTACGTCTGTCGTCTAGGGATGTGCCATGTTTGCTACTAACGCCGTGAGTCGGGAACGCGAATATTCCCTAGAAGCCAAAGTACTGTCATACACTACTCCCGTTCGTTTCTTTTCTGAACCATAAGAACTGTAATGCGCTGGGATAGAAAGTGGTGTACACGAGCTCTTGCAAATTTCGCTGTACTGTATTGAAAACAAAAAAAAAATTAAAGATTTTCTTTGCCCCCGTAAGCGTGAATCCAAAAGCATTCGCAATGCACTGAATGTAGTGTTGGGCCGAATGGCGTTGCGAATTAAGTTACGCTGAAAAACGTTTTTCCCAAACTCCCATGTAGCGCGAGTTTGCTTAACCGTTTAATCAGCAGCGCTACTTTCTGCGTGCGTCATCTTGGTTTACGCGGCAGGTCAACCGACAGGTGTTTTCAACTTGGAACGATATGACAGATGATGGCGGGAAAGACGATGCACGAGCCCGTCGTGAGTCGCGACGGGCCAATATAAGTAGGAGACACGTGACACGGCGTAGCGTCGTACACGGCTTGTGACACGTCTGAAAGATCAGTGCGTCGACTGCTGATACATATTGGAACCTTATGAAACCTATAGGAAAACTGGTTAAATGCTGCACGGGCAAATCGGCAGGCCAGATCGGTTGCCAAATAGCGGCTTATCTTTCTTGCTTTGTGCCCTTCTTCGCATCTCGCACCACAGCACACGTCTTCTTCTGTTATCTCCATAACAGGTTACATGAGCGAAGAACCCGAGCGCACTGTGGCTACGTCGTAGCTATAGAAGTGGGATGTGTCGCTCACAAACACAAGAAATATGGTGTAAAAACCCACCCTTCAGAATTAGTTTCCTTAAGCAACCACTTTAGTAGAAAAACGAGATAAACATGAATGGTTTGGTGTAGGGCAGTTAGCAAAATTGTCAGATTTGTTGCGCGGTGTTTTCAGATACTAGCGAACACAGTTGTCGCGCCTCCATGCTCCGTCGTGTTCGCGCGAATGTTGGCACGCGAAGCGCCTGTACAGATCAAGCTCACGTCCTTCGCAGTAACCTGACCTCAACAAATTCCGGTGGAATGGGCCTTATAAGGGCAGTGGCTAAGTACTGGAAAGCCATGGGCATGGATGTGGTGAAGTTTCCCGGGTACCTGGTCTACACGACTCGACCGAACCACACGGCGGACAACAAGGTGAGCAGCTCACCATATCACAGATGCGGCGCCTTCGTCACGCAGGGTCTTTTCAACATCAGTGAACGTACGTATACACCGTTTGTGCGCAAAAAACTGACGCTAGGCTTACTCAGAATTATACTTTGTTAACAATTTTATCTGAATACACTTTCTATTATGATGGATGCTTTTCACATAAAACTCCAGAAAGAAGAATGTCTAATACCATGCCCCATACTCGCCCTCCCCCTTCTTTTTTCATAACGCCTTGCACGGAGTAATTTAGTATTGAGAATGCGCGACAATGTATATATATATATATATATATATATATATATATATATATATATATATGTTCTCATTGCATCAACACTAAAACTGGCGCGCAGGGAAAACGATGAAGGCGCCCTGAATATTGTCAACTCGTGGCTTTGAAGTCGTCATTTGTCTGAGGTTACTTCGGCTATTCAGTGACACCCGAGAAGCGAACTATACTCTAGACCACAGCCATGCCGCCGGCCGCTTGGCTGCAACAGCCTCATGTCCCACATCACATAAATATCCGTACTACAGCATGAAATCTACCGTCCCCTTCTCCATGACACGAGCTTGACAAGCGTTCACATTTTTCGAACTGAAAGATAGTACAACCAAAGCCTTCTCTGGGTTTTGCTGGCAACCAAGTGGCTTGCGGGAGTACTCTACCAGAATTAACGCAGGCCACTTGCGTCCCCTAAGCTAAAGCTCTGTAATATTCGTCCGTGATATCTCTACCCGATTAGTTAAGAAATTAACTCCTGAACGTGAGGAGGGCTCGTATAAAGCCTGCATGCAACGTGTCGGAAAGTGTACCTCATCTCGTTGAACCAGATACCTGGCACTCCCCTCCCCCACCCCCTTCCCCAACCACATGGACCCACATGCACACAACCCTCAGACACATTACCCCTCATACCACAATCGCAACGCGACACCGGAATAATATTCTGATACATTCTCTCACTGATA
Source organism: Dermacentor silvarum (assembly GCF_013339745.2). NCBI lineage: Eukaryota > Metazoa > Arthropoda > Arachnida > Ixodida > Ixodidae > Dermacentor > Dermacentor silvarum. The sequence goes on from NC_051160.1 coordinate 84,397,673, forward strand.
TGGCGTTCTAACTTGGCAACCCAAAGCCGAAACAGTCTCCGGCACACTCTTTCCGCTGCTTCCTTTGTTGTGAGATAAGTGTGTGTCTGAGTGTTCTGTGTCGTCCGCAAAATAAATGTGAGAAAAATACGAATGATAGTCCTCTGCCAACGCCTATTGTGATAACCCATAGTACAGTGTGGTCTGAACCGCAATTCTACCATAAGGATTATGTACCTTGTCCTATAGCTATGTCGCCATTGAGGGTAGCGTTAGCTGAGCGCTTACTGTTTGTCGAAATTTTAAGCCAGCTTATTGTCATTTTTGTTTGGTGAATTCCTCTAACACTGTTGCGCGAATCTTTTATTCTGTTTCAATTCTCGTTTTTTCACAACTCCATTGCTAGTGATAATACCATCTCCGCTTTATCATCCACGCCTCTCACATAACCTTCTTTTCACTGTGTAACATCACGTGTACCCTGTAATTGACTGCCACAGGAAAATACTACTTACGAATTTGTGTTGAGACGTCTATTAAAAAAAAGGTGTTACATATGTAAGCGTTTTTTTAAATGGGTATTCAAGGTGGCATTATGAAGCCGTCGTGCGAGCATTTTAGGTTGAAACGTATATTTAATGACGTTTCGTTAAAATGCACTGCTCCTGAAATCACATCTGGGACAGTAATCGACTGGCAGGCCGTCATGGCATTATATCACTGCATTCTGCATTACGTGCCTGTATCAGTGTCGCAGGTAGTATTCTAATTATTCCAGCTTTGCACATATATTTTCCTATGACTGTGGCGAGGAGTAACAAGATCTTTCTCTCTACCATTAGTGGCGTCTTTTTCAGCAGGTAGACTTTCCTTTATTCATTCATATGCATGTGTTTGTTGTAATGGTTCTTTATTATGCAAACAGTCACAGTTCCAGCCGTTTATTGTTCCGTATCTTCGTACAAACTCCGTCTAGGAGCGTGTTTAATGACCAATAGTTGAGTGAAGAAGCTGCTGCAGTTTGGTTCGCATTTATTTCGCCAGCCATCGTCCTGCACAATTGTGCTTGATAATGCTCAGGAGCCGTCTCTCTACAACTGCGCAGGTGATGCTGTACAAAGACAATCAGCTGCTGCTAACATGTGCCTCCAGAGATTCCATGGTGCTAGCGGGGAAAACGTACATACCCCCTGCATACATGGCCTACTCGGCCCGCGGCACAGCCCTGGTAAGCAAGGCTTTAAACTACACTTGCGTACGCGTTCAGTTTTACCATTTGCTCGATCATGGCTGACATGTCGTTACTTGCGTTGTTTCGCTGCATGATGATGACGGGCATACGGCCAATGATAGAATAAATGAACACGAGTTGCTATAGCAACTCCTTGGAAATTTAGAATTAAAAGCCCATTAAAAATAGAGGCGAGGGCAAAGCCTGTTCGATGACGCAAAATTAAGTGCTTTAGATACTGAGCCTGTGATATGAATGGAAGAACCAGAACAAGTACATTACGCTAAGCTCCTGAGCTATAAAGTGGTAAGGATTCGGCAGTCATACGAAGTCATCGCGTCTGCCTATTTATTTCATAATGAGTTGGAACAAGATGCTCCAGAAAGAAGCCATGCGCATATCAGCAGCCTCCAGGTTCCGGCTGGCCAGATACTTTGGTGGTACCCTGCGTGCGAGGAGGATGACGATGCAGGAGGTGTTCGGGTAATTGTCTTCCTGGAGGGTCAGTGCATGAGAGGCTTATAAATGGTGTTAAGGTGATAAAACTAATGCATAAGGGCGCATGGTAAGTACTGTGAAAGGTAATGACGAAAGGAAAGTAATTCAGAGGGTTTGAATGGATAGCAGAACAGTAGGGATGAAGCATGCAGTTAGAGCCATCTTTCAAGGAGATGCCCCGCCCTATTTGGCTTAAACAGCGTAGATGACAAGAAACAAGCATGCAAAAGCAATGTGAAGAAGTGAAAAAAGAGTTTCGATTTACGGGTGCCGTACGCTAGTGGGAAGCTCTCCACCACAACTTGGACGAGACGTGAAAGAAAAGTATGACGATACGGATGTGTGGAATCAGCGTCAATGAGCCTGAAAGCCTAGCTCTGGAAACTTCCACGCGGCCTAGGATGCCTACTGGATGTCACTTTCAGTAACGCACCTTTAAATACCAACAGCTCTCACGGCGCTTACACATGTCAGCGGCTGTCTATTGCGATTCCGAGTAGTCGCAGTGAGTGGAAGCGGTAACAAAGTTAATGGCTAATGCAACCTGCATCCATGCCTCCAAACGGTAGCGCCGATCGTGGGTCTGCCTCATATCTGGTCAAATAACAATCTGGCAGACGCAAACGGCTCGTTTATTGCGAAACAATAACAGGAACACGGGACAGTTACTCTATCCGAACTATCATTTCCTACTTTTCTTTCTAAGTCTTTGGTTTCCGGTTAGCGCAACCATGTATTCCTCTGATCTCAACCAACTCGCCCAGCAACAAGTTCTATTGAACAGTTACTCTTCTTTTTATGTTTCAGTTGCATTTTGCATACACTTGAATTTTTCTTTTTCGTCTGTAATTTTTTTATCTTGAAAATCGCTCCCAATTCGAGATATTCCTAATTTAATTTCCAAGCTTCATTGAGGCAATATTGAAATCGAGCGCATCCGGCGGTTTCGTCTGACGGAAACACCCCTTAAGGAAATATGGGGCGAAGGTTGACTGATAGCACGTCGTGGCAAATCCCGACCCGGCGCACAGCCGCACACGCTTGCCAGGCAAAGCCTGCCGTATCTGTAGCTGACGTGACTGGCCGAGAAGTTCAGTTTCAAACTTTATCGCGAGTGTCGTCACGGAGAATTTCCGTCTGATATGATAGCGGGGCCACCTTTTGTGCACTCCTGCGGCGCTCGTTTCGATACTGCCTGGATATTTCGTTGAAATTCCATGATGAATATCTCCAATCCGGTGCGACTTCACAATTTTTAGAACATGAGAGTGCATTAAAGAGCGACTGCCTTCAAATTGGCTATTTCAAAAACTGCCGCCAAGGCACTAATAAAAAAGTGAATTAATGATTTTTGTGAATGAGTCTTCTGAAGATCCCGTTCTTGGCGCCGAAGTACGTCAACATTCCACACCTAGGAATTCCTCTGCTAAAAACGCTACGTTCGCTGTGCCTATAGCTCTTTTATTAAAAAACTTGTATATTGTCTAAAAGGAATACGCGGTGTACACTCAAGCACAGATACCGCGCTTACTGTAATGGCATTACTCGCACTATTATTATTTATTTTCCATTTGATATGAGGTGTAGGGGGCGATAACGTGTCTTGATTGTATCTTCACACGCATTTAAAAGTTGGTCTCACTGCCTAAGCAGTGAGGCTTGCTCAGATAATTGCGAAAATGTCTTCAATCAGGGGGAACCCTACGACCCCACGGCTGTCGCTAGTGTAATTCGTTCACATAAGGTTCACACAGAACGTTATTTGTTTCTTTGTTTAATGATGATTGTAACTTTCTCCAAAACTGTGTTTTAGTATTCCAGAGCTACATTCTTCTTGCTTCAAAACTTGTTTTCTTCCTCTTTTGTTGCAATTTTCCTTCTCCCTGTCTTTGAAAGCACCAATCCTTTCTTTTCGTCACAGCCGTTATTAGCACAACCACCGTCTTCAAAACAGACTTTTTGGAAGTATAGAAACAGTAACAAAAGGCCAGCTATGATCCTGGACCAATATTAGAAGCCTGTACGAAAGGGGAAATAAATCAAAGCCCGCGCCATTTTTCACTGAGATGCGTTACTTATGCTACTCGATTTTTGGAAGGATCAATGTTTGCACAAAATGACTGCCGAGTGAGCGGACCCACTAGTGTGCATCGCAAGGCTCTTAACGTGAGCGTACATTAACTGAACGATCTACCGTCACAGAGGCCACTCAGCGTACAGATCTCGTTTTGTGTACACATCTCGTTTTGTCACATCCAGGGGCCTCCAGTATACGTTAACTACGGCAGACGTCAAGACTACAACTACTTCAGAGATGCGGACCTGCACGGCAAGGTTATCGTAGTACGGTCTGGAAAGATTACCGGTGGAGAAAAGGTACCGATTATCTTGCTTCTTTTTCATACTTGCTTGACTCTCTATATATGAAACAAATTGCGGGACAACACATAAAGGAATCAGCTCAAAGATAGCTCCAGTTTAGTCTTGACAACTATTTCACGATATTAAAAGGTAAGATCTTGGCCATTCGCCTTAAAATACATCTGATCAAGCAGTGCACTCAGCAGTACGCGTAGTCGTGTTCGGATGAGAAATATCGACGCCCTTCCGAACTACCGTACATCCCTGGGAGGCTTAACCGTCTGGCCTCAGGATGCCGCGGAGACCCGTTTCTAATGTGCCAAGAGGTCTCCGCGTTTTCCCCGGCATTTTCCTATTGCTATCCGCTTAAGTGCTCCAGCTATCGCGATCCGTATGGCTCCCGCATAATGCGTCCAAAGTTGAGATTACGTGTTTTATTGCGATAGCAACGATATGGACACTCCAAGCTTATTTCTGCCGTCGCCATGATGTTCCGTAAAAAGTCCAAACACGATAACATCGTCGCCTCGCGCCGTACGCTGTATGTGCGAGTGAAAGCTTACGAGGGTCAGCCGACGATCGCGTCTCATTATCGCGCGCTCGAGGGAGGAAGGCGGACGGAAGCGCGCCGTCTTCTTTAATGCGACAGCCACGGGCGGGAGGCGAGGGGGGATGGGGTTCTATTCCGGTGGCGGCTGCTGCCTACGGCGGGGCCGCGCGGCCGCCGTACTTGCCAGCGATCTTCGACGTGTGCGACGTGTGCGTGATCTTCGACGGGCCTCATCTTCAAAGGGATCTGAGATGCGGCCAAAGTGAACGTGCCGGCTGCCGATAGCTACGTATGCGCTGTGCTTTCGCCGTTTAGTTCGCGTTAAGTGAGAGACAGTACGAAGGTCCATTTGCTCGCTGCTGTTGCCACGCTTCCTGCCTGTAGCGCTTTGACAGGGAGTTCCCGCGGTCATCGAGCTAGATTTGTTCATGTTTACCTGCGCGCGCGTGACACCGTGCTTGTTGATTTATTTAGTAAGCGAATGTTTGCAAGTTACACGGCCGATAAAGCTAATATCCTTACTTTGTATAACTATCCACTAATGTGCTATCACAATCAATTCTTAGCCTTTCGGGTGATACTGTGACTATTTTTACGTACGCGAGCGTGCGTTTACGATTGAAATACAGCTGAAGGACTGACCCCCCCACAAACAGAGGAACGCTCCTGTAACTATCCATTCGCTTGCTCATTCTGCGAAAATATCTACCAGAACATTAACGGAGATTCAAGTTAGAGCCTGGAAGCAAGTGCTCTGCGTGCGTCAGAGCCTAAATTCTCGAATTTTTTTGGCGATCAAGCGGGTTGTGTACGCTAGCGGGAACACAAGTCATTTGAACACAAGTATTTTGAGCTTGCAGCGCGCGCAATAGTCTCTCCTCACTATACACCTCTTTACTGTTTGCACTCACTGTTTGAAGTCACAGCACATGATCTTTAGACTATTGCGAGCACACAAATGAAGATCGCCCTATCCTGTCCTTTGTAGCGCGTTCTCGCATAGCCAGCAAAAAAAAAAAAAGAATGCTGGCTCTCCCGTAATCAAGAGTACATGTAAGCATGAAATGACTACCATATGGCGTCTTTTACCGCTTGTGGTGCGGCCGCCTTCAACCGATTTTGTCCTTCCGTCAGTGCGGCACACTCAACGTCTGTCGCTGCTTCTAAATGCGTAAGAATTTCTATGGTTACCCAACGAGAAAACTGTCTGAGCGTCCGTCCGTCCTTCGCATAAGACGATCGCTTTCAAGATAGAGCCAGCAACACGTTGTAAGATATATACTCTAGGTAGGGATACTTGTCGGCTTGCTTGCGAGACGCGATTGACCAGATAAATTAGCACCGCGCGCAGCGCTATCGGCCCAGTGACGGCATCAGATACCTACCGGTAGAATCACGCAACTCCAGGTAGAACGCAGGCGAGAGCTGGAGCGGACAAGGAACGCGCGCCTGCCCTCTCCCCCACGCTGTCACCTATCCACAGTGGCCTACTTTCGCGCGTCACTCAATCATTTCGGATTTCCTGCGAAGCGCCGATCGCTGTACCAATGGGTGATAAAACTAATTAAAGCTTTTCTGCCTTGAAGTTGCATGGTCCTGCCAATAGGTATCCCCTGGCGTCACAGGGCTGATGGACGCGCGCCGCTGCTACGTTATCTGGTATATCGAGTCTCGCGAGTGTCCCCACCTAAAGAGTATATATCCTACACTGTGGCCAGCAGCAATGTTTTCGCCAGCTGTGGAAGAAGACGACGACGAACGCGCGAGCAGTGGCACGAGCGCGAGGGGCAGTATGGGAACGCTGGCATGAACAGCGGCATCGAAGCCAGATGTGGAAGACGACAACGACGAAGGCGCAAGCAGTGGCACGAGCGCATCTCTGTCATCACGTGACTGTGCACTCGGGCATGCACTAGGCACAGCTTTAGTAAGCAGCCGTGGCTTCGGATCGGAACGTCATCAGCACACCTGGCGCCACCACCTCCAGTAGTTTGCTTGTCTCATCAGTTCACGTTGTGCCGCCTTCCGCAGCAGTTCGTGTCGCCGCAGCGCTGTCGCGTTTACAATAATGGCGCCAAGACGACCACAGCCGCTGAGCTGTGCTAGGACTACCAGCAGCGTTGGCGGTGAGCACTCAACACCACCTCGTTACCACGAAATGCTTATGAATCATTCAGATAACTCCCTGAGGAGATTCTACGCAAATTGTTTTCTTCCTGTTGTGGGCCACTCACGACTCATGGACCACTGGCGTTCAAAAGAGCACAGGCAACCTCTTTGTCGGCCCTTTGAACGTCGCTATTGGAAATGACAAATAAAGCTTCGGCGTACTAGAAGTTACAGCTTGAGTGATATTGTGAACAAACATTAGAAGAATTGGAGTAGAGTTGCGATCAGGATCGGTTGGTACATTGTCTTGAGTGTACTTCTGTATATATTCGTGACTGTAACTATTCTATACTTCGTCTATTGACTGGATTAGTACTGAAGCTTAGGAAGAAATTTTCGTAACTTGCTTATGAAGTATCTACCGTATGTAATACGGTCCTGTACAAAGGATTGGGGGGGGGGGGGGGAGGGCACAGACCGCATTTTCGTAACTTTCGACTGGTTACCCGGATGACCTCGTTTTGTTCTCGCAACGATGCGCGCATGTTCTCGTTTCAGTGACCGAATAACGGCTCTGGCTTCTGGCTCACGGTCACTTGGAGGTCGCCGAACAGGGAGCTAAAAGCATTTCATGCTTTAAAACTGTGGCAGTACGCAAGCAGTTTCCCATTGGAAAAATGTCTGTACCTCTGCTGTAGCGATGTGAAACGGCGATCATGACGCGATGAAGACAGCGTCGTGATCCACGCTACACACCAGTGCCGTGTTCACATAGTATGCGCCTGCATTGCGCGCAGGTGCGCAACGCCGAGGAGAGAGGCGCCGCGGCCGTGGTGGTATTCCCGGATGCCAGCGACCTGGCGCCCCGAGACGACACCCAGCCGTTCCCCGAGTCGATCTGGATCAGTGGCAGCGCCATCCAGAGGGGAAGTGCCGCCTACGTGCGGGGGGACCCCCTGACACCTGGCTACCCTGCCATTGGTAAGCAGTGCGGAGTATGCGCTCTGGCTCCATTAGCGTTGAATATTGCCTGCTGGGGACCATATATCATTGCTTTCATGACCGGATGATGCTGCTCAGTGGCTACTGGATTCTGCTGGTGGCTACGAGGTGGCACAGCAGCGGCCGCCGCATTCCGATGGAGACTGAATGCGAAACCGCCATGTACCCTGCTTTAGGATGCACGTTAAAGAACTCCAGGTGGCCTTCAGGTTGGATGCAATCTGGGCACCGAAATACCTTGGGGACACGTTTACGCAGGAATAAGTTGGTTATTCTCTCTATCCACACGCATAGGTTATTCTCTCTATCCACACGCTCTATCCACACGCAATGTGAACATTTATTTTCAATACACATGCTTTACAACTTAAGGAGACAGCGTTAGATCATCATCGTATGAGAGAATGTAAGAGGAAACGCACTCTGGCAAGTAGTTTATGCCGGGTGGTTCTGCGAAGGCTACCAAAATAAACTGTTGTGGATTTCTGTTAATTAGCTTAATATGCTTTTATTGCTAATAATAATATTTCTCGTGCTAGTAATGTCCGCCTCTTCGAATAATCCAGCTAAAAAAATAGTCAGATAGATAGTTGTGATGATTTGTCACGAATAACGTTGAATTTGTGAGAGAAGGGTATAGCTTTCCATGAGAATGTTTTACGAAAGCCGCGTTCCGATTCGATGAAGAAGAGTTAGATACCAAAGAATGCAGGGCGAGAAAACAGAACGCCTTCATAGATTTTATATGGAATTCTAGTAAGTGATAGTGGCCTGTAATTATTAGCACAGTGCTTATCACCTAATTTTTAAAAAGTGGAATCACTTGCTGACATCATTTAGTGCAAACATGCCTTGTTTGTCCATCAATATACACTGCCGCATGATTCCTATAATAAGAAACCTGCTTGGTCTTCTCTATTTTGCAGATGGGCTCTATCGTAGCGCGATCGACGATGCCGAGCTGACGCAGATTGTTGCACAGCCGATCAGCTACGACGATGCAAGAAGCATCCTGAAGTGAGTCATTGTTAGAGATTCCTGTTCACAAGGGTAGCTTTTAGTTGAACTACTGGTAAAAACCATAATGCACGACACTCGGCTTGGTTTGACTCGAAAAAAAAAGAAAACTTTCCGTCTTTAGTCATAACAAAACAAACAAAATTCAGAGCCTTTCCACTACTGTGAAGATGAAACGCAGCGAAGCTGTGACTACGGTGGGTCTGCTACAGTGAATATTGGTATAGTGAATTGATATATTATCATTATTGACTATATTGAGCATCTTCGGCATGTTCGTCAAAAAGCAAGGACACCGGCGTCTTGTTTTCGCCCGGCGCGATGGCCAAATAGTGCGTTTGCTGCGGCAAGTCCGCCCCATCGTCATAGACTAACGTATTAGCCACAGTGTTCATAGCCGCGGTACATTGCACGGCGTAGTCAGGATCCGAATGTCAGGATCCTGACGTCAGGATTCTGGAAGATATGGCTAAACGGGCATCCGTCCCATAGTGAGTCCAAAGGGCGACTGCTGATAACAGCACTAGCGCGATCTCTACGTCTCGAGACAAAGGGGCACAATGATTGGTGGGACGTGCCAGCGCCGAGTATCACGACACTTGTGAAATAGGCATGGGCGGTGGCGAGGAGTATAACAATTGGCCATCCATCATTCATTTTAACACCTGTGCTAAGGCACAACTGGCGGGAAAGCGCCACCCAGATGCAGCCAAACCACCAAGCACATGGAGCCGAAATTGTTGTTCGACGCGTCGTTTTGTCCGCGAACGTGATCCGCGAGAACCCAGCCATATACAGCTTCGCTGTAATAAAAGAACATACCTCACGCATTTCATTCTGCAATTTCAGACAGGCCCAATAAAATTCATAAGATATCGCTAGTAAAATTATTGTATGTTTATATTTACTCCCCGAGAAAACTGCTAATTTTTGGAGCTGTATATTAACACGACCATTTTAAAACTTAATTTACTTGCCTAATCATCTGGGATTACTTTGGTGAATTGCTTTTGTTATTGGACAACCTATAACGGGAACGAAAGGCGAAAGAGAACAGTCGATAATTAGGAATTATCCGTGTTCGGGCTAGTTGAACGCAAGTTTTCAGAAAAGCATGATCATTTTTATAGGACAAAGCAAGAAGGGAGCGTCAACAGATGAGACAAACGACTCACCCCACGGCGTCGTGTATTGATCGTCGTATTTTTGTGCCAGAAATTATCTTACCGTTTTAAGCTATATACTCACTGGCCAGGGGCTGCCGGAGAGACGCATCATCTTTGACATAGTCATCCTCATCATCATCTATCTTTCTCGTATTTCTCTGACCGGCCAAGACGGAGACAAAGAACTGTTGTTGTTGTTTCCTTTCTTTCTTTCTTTCTTTCTTTCTTTCTTTCTTTCTTTCTTTCTTTCTTTCCTTCTTTCTTTCCTTCTTTTTTCTTTCTTTCTTTCATTGTTTGTTTGTTTCTTTTTTTCGTTCTTTCTTTTTGATAGCCCTAAGGATCAGCGTTGGGCCGGAGTTGCGTTGTCGATTCTGAATTTTTGTAGAGCGGGAAGCCGTGTAAGAAGCGCCCTAAAGTTCTACTAGAATTCCGTTATTGCAGTGCCCAGCTCCTCCGTTCTAGATCTTCGCTCAAGTCCGTTCCGCGTGGGTTTGAATAGTTTAATCAGCGAGTATTTGACTGTCTGGCCTACTTGCAAAGAAATGCTAGCCTTGTTTCCGTGAATGACCAACACCAGCATTTTCGAAGAAGTATATCTCTCGACAACACAGTAAATAGCTGTGCGTACCATACAGGGGTGAAAAAATTACTCTCGACGATTGGCAGTACCGGCAGCGGAGCTTACATGGGCTCGGGTCTCACGCGAACAACACCTCGTTGAGACAAGGCCTATGCGTTCCCAGCTGTTACGTGTAGGAACGTCATTCAGATTGGTCCAGTCGTCCTGTCAGCGCTTCTCACAGCAGCTGTACACATCGCATCATAGAACTTGGTGCCGGAGACCCAATGTAGGTTTTCTGACAGCGTGGTTCGCACCTTCATGCTGTAACCATGGTGGCGTAGGATATAGGAGCAGAGGAAGCGTACGTGAATATCTTAAAAAATTCTACAAAAACGGGTTCCATAATGCTCCCAGAACTCACCTCCCAAAAGAGTGATTCATTTTCTCCAGCTTCACATAAAAGTTTTGATGTATTCATGTGGGGTTTTAGTCGTAGTATACATGGTCATCTTTGTCATCGCTTTTTTCGCTTGTCCGATGTACCATTACTCACTTGACAAATGATTTTACTTTATTCTCCTCCACGCAAAAAATGTGACGAAAATACGTAGTGAGCGGTAGCCAAGGCCGCAAGGCTTCTGGCAGCCAGTATATATATATATTAGATCAAAATAATGCTCCGTAAGAAAACCATAATAAAGGTGACAGTGGCTTTAGCATACGCTAAAGATTATGAAGGCGAAAGCCTGCGCGCTCACGAGACATTAATAAAATTACTTGAGATACTCATTCTAAGGCGTTGTTACTTCCAATTACTCTTTCTCCCACTTGTCATGGGTTAGAGTTAAGGCACTCGAACCCACGACCTTGGGTTCTAAGGCACTATGGTGCCACCAACACATGGTTTGCAACGAACGATTTAGGACTGGAAATGGCAAAGTCGAAGGGTACCTTTGAGGATTATTGTACCAAAGACTAAGATAGGCACCATTGAGGATTATTGTGCCAAAGACTAAGAAAATGTAATCGACAGCTTTCAAAGACAACAAAAGCTCGTGATCGTTAGTCAGCCTCTTGAATTAGACAGGAGCAATATTATATAACCCGTGCAGTCACAGAGGAACCGGATTGTGAGGCGGGAATTTCCAGACGATCAAATGTCGGTTTGAGTGCAGGTTGCAGCGCAGGGAAGGACTGTTGAGCACGGCACATTATCAAGTGATATGGTAAGATTAGTAAATGTGTAGGCACAGGGTGGAGTCGACTGGCATGCGACAAGGTGTGGTTGGATAATGCGAGTCGACGCCTTCGTCCTGCAAGGGTGGGCATAAAATGGGATGATGATAATAACAACGAATATGATGATCCTCGAGTGGGTTGGGTTTGAAGTCTGGAGGTCACCGCACCGACAATGGTAGTTGGATACTGCTAGGAGACGTCTCCGTCTTGCGGGCGTTTGGAATAAAACAGGATGATGATGACTACGAGCACTATCTTGATGATGAACCTTGTTGTTGATGATGATCCTGGAGTGTGCTGTGTTTTAAGTGTGGAGGCAACCTAACCGCGCGTGCGTGGCGTATACACGAGCGTAAGACTAAGGCCCACAGATCTCACCAAAGTGCGCCTTGCGCTTGCTCTAAAAGTGGCAGCGCGGGTGACGAACTTCACGAATGTGCCGATGTGAGAAGTACAGTCTTGCGGCACTGCTCCAGGAATCACTCAGCTCGTGCGCTGGTTGTTTTAAAGCATCAGTGGGTGCGATGGCTGATGAACATGTCGCAGTTTATGACGACGCGATTATGTATTTGTAACTAACAACCGAAGACGTTTTCAGCGCCGTCCATGGCGGAAAGGACGCGAGCTACAATGAAGGCAACATTGATGAAGATCCTGTTATCTAACTTAGAATTTAGACGGCAAGGGAGGTGATACCAGTATTCGACGAGCTCAGCTTTACTTTGCGTAGTTCCTGCGTTTTGCCGCGGATCATGTTGGGAAACTCGGTGCAATAAGGTTGGATGCAGTCGCACACTCTTCCAGATAATGTGTGCAAAAATACGTATAATCTCCTCAGGGAGTCATCTGAATGATGCGTAAGCATTGCATAGTAACGACGTGGTGTTGAGCGCTCAAAATCAACACTGCTGTTACTACGCCAGCACTACTCAGCGGCTGCGGTCGTCTTGACGTCATTACGGTAAATGCGACAGCACTGCAGCCACACGAACTGCTGCGGAAGGCGGCGCAACGCAAACTGAGGAGGCAAGCATACTACTGCAGGGGCGCTGATGACATTCCCATCCGAAGCCACGGCTGCTCCACAGTTCGGGCTTAGTAAAGGTGTGCCTAGTGCGTGCCTGATTGCACACTTCACGTAGTCACGGAGACGCGCTCGTGCCACTGCTCGCGCGTTCGTCGTCGTCATATTCCACAGCGGGCGAACTCGAAAGCGATCGTCTTACGCGGAGGACGGACGAACGTTCGGACACTTTTCTCGTTGAACGTGCTTGTATGCGTACACAAAAGATGGGTTTTCCACCATAACACTCTTATAAGGCGAAGCCCGCTACGCAGACTCACTTTGTCTTACATGCTGCATAGCCTTTACTGGGTGCCCAAGCTAACATGTAGCAGGCTTAGAAGACCTAGAAGGCTTAAAAGGCAAGAACAGGCCATAGCCTGCTCTATTATATAAACGGTGACCTGTATAACCAAGAATTTTGATGTCCGGAGTACTTCGTTCGAAAGGCGTTTGCCTGTAATCAATGGAGTGGGGCGCTGTATATATATATATATATATATATATATATATATCTTTTCTTGTAAGCCTGCGGCATGTTAGCTTGGGCACAAACTGCAGGCTAGACAGAATGTAAGCCGAAGTGAGTGCGTGAAGTTGGCTTCGCCTCATGAGCGATGTTATGGTGGAAAAACGAGCTTTTGCGTACGCATACATTTTGAGAGCATTTGCAGGTGCTCATGCACACATGCATAGAGAGCTTGTGAGAGACATAGTGTGTACCAAGCTTCTACTAGCATGACATAGCTTCCACTATCGCTTCTTGGAACAATATATGCGCGTAACATGGCGGCGCCATTTTGCCAGGGACTTCTAGTGGGCACCCGCTTGGCACGCGTACGAATTCGTGCAAGTGTGGATGATTGTAATTCGTAGCAACAGATGAGCACAGCCAGGAAAGCGAAACACAAACCGCGCCGCGTTTACTTTTCGTTTTGTCGTTTGGTTTTGGGTTTCGTTTTGTCGTTTCGTTTTGCTGTGCCCATAGGTTGCTGTATCTACGAATTCGAAGAATTTGGAGGTTGCAGTCGGCAAGGCAACCCGAAGGTCATGCTCACGGAATGGTCGTCACTCTCTCTACTCGCAGGGAACTGGACGGGACGGCGTGCCCCGACAGCTGGGACCCCATGCTCGGAATACCATGCTTCGTCAACGCTACGTCAGCACTCCAGTGAGCTTGTCGCGGTTAACGCGCGTTCTTCCTATACGCAGCACTCCGAAGCTGTAGCTTATGCGGCCACAACGAGCGAAACGTACTTACGTGTGAAAGTGAGAGATCCGCGATTGCCATATGTTTATGGCTTTTAACGTAAATTCAAAGTGCCAGCACCTCTTCACTCCACGCAGCTTTCGTGTTCCGTACTTGCATAAGAGAAAGCACCTGTAGGCTTTCCCAGCTCTTGATGGTTCTTATACAGTGAAACCGTGCTACAAGTTTTTTCTTTAAAAATGTAACACTACAATGACATTTCTTCAGTCACTTGAAGTTGCTGTTTTATCTTCCAATTCATCAAATACAAGCATTGTCTGCTTTGATGTTGATATTAGTTCGGCTAACATATCCTTAGTTAGCCCCATAAGCAATGCCCTTATTGTGGGCCCGTAGGATCAATAAATGAAATGAAATATACATTTCAGTCGTGTCAACACACCGTCGAAAACAAATGTTTTGCGCAGTTCGTTGGGATTAATTCATGATTAAACACGATTCCTGAGATAAACACGCTAGGAGGCAAGATCTTGGCAGATAAATAGCTAGGTATATTCACCGCCCACGGGTTATGTTTTTCTGCGGTTCTGTAAGCGAAGTGATCCCGAGAACTCGATTTCGTGAAAACGTCATCGGAGCGAAGTTGTGACGACGACGGAATTACGAGTGTGAGATGGCAATGATGGACTGACGCAATAATGATTATTCTTTGTTCCCACTGTCCGTATAGCCGGATGGAGTGATAAGGCACATTGACGTTCAGATTGCAGGTGGAGGTACACAACGAAGTGATTCAACAGTACATCGCCAATGTTATTGGCATCATCAGAGGCAAAGTGGAACCAGGTATGCGGTAAAGTTGGACACATTTATTTATTTATTTATTTATTTATTTATTTATTTATTTATTTATTTATTTATTTATTTATTTATTTATTTATTTATTTATCTATCTATTTATTTAGTCAGTTAGTTAGTTTTGCGTGGGTAGGTTAACCTTGTAGTGTCGACGTTGAGACATTTGGGAAGTGTGAGAGGCCATAGCTTTTGACAAGTGTTTTACAGCCATCCCTACAAATATTTTCCTTTATTCGCGCATTTAAAACAACGTTGGCAAACAAAATTTGGTAAACAGACGGAGATTAGAATTAGTATTATCTCAGACAATTTGCGTCGAAAAACACGCTAGCTCTTGCTCAATATAGCCCAGAAAAATACATGGAATAAGTGGGATGTTGGTGCATCTTTTGCTCTAACATTTTAACCTGTTGCCTATGGGCGTGTACATGGTGTGCGCAGAAATTTTCAACAGAAATGCTTGTAACGAAGCTCGCCGAACCGAGTACCCATAATAGCGCTCGACGTATTCCTGTGTACACTCAACGCGGTCTGCTTTCGCACACTCTTGGGATTAATGTGTGAGTGCGAGTGCATTGCAGATAGACTGCTCGGCTTTAACACCAAACTAGCGTTCTACCGTCGTCAACAGTCTAGAGAGCCGCGCGTGTATAAAGGCACTTATAAGGTCCAGCGTTTCCAGTGTGCCAGGCTGAGACCGGCGAAGTCGGATAGGATACACCGGCGACGCCAAGATCGCCTAAAATTTGCCCCCTGTATAGTTCGGCGCGTTGAACGTGGCGTGCAGCACCGCTACCAGCTATTGCCGTGGCGCATGCACATAAGTGCGTGACGAGCGAGCGCTTTTTATTGTTTGGCGAAGCCGCGAACTCAGCTCGCTCACTTCTGTGAAACCGAACTGTAGGCCCGCATGCTGCCGGCCAGCCAATATAGCGCGCGATGCACTCCGGTTTAGTGGCTTTGGCGTGAGATGGGACATGTTCTATTTCCACGCCAGCTACGCCAATCCATCAAACCAGACTGCATCGCGCGCTAGCTTGGCTGGACGGAAGTAGGCACGCCCACAGTTTTGGTTTCGCAGAAGCGAGCGTGCTGAGATCGCGCCTTCTTGAGATAGGACATGCTCGATTGCCACGCTAGCCGTGCCAAAGTGCGCCGAACCCTGCCGGTCTTGATGACTGTGCTGTCCGCTAGACTGTAGAGCACCCAATTTTCGCCGACGTATGTATCACGGTAACGCGCGTGGCGCGCGTCCGCCTTATACGCCGGAATATATCCGCGCCATCAGCCCGGCTGTGGCGTAGGAGCACTGCAGTGCAAGATGAAGCCGCTCGCCTCCCTCCATCCTATATCCCCTCCCCCCCCCCCCCCCCCCCGCCACGTAGAACACGCCCATCAATGCACGTATGTGAACGGAATTCTAGCTCAACACTGCAACCAAAAATAACAAAAAAGCGCATCCAATTGTGGCTCCTGTAGCCACGATTGGCGAAAAGCGGCTGCGGTCGCAGTTGCGAGGTACGTTTCACTTATTAGCCGCGAGTTCGGTCAGTTCGGCGCGGAATAAACCTGTGCTCGCTGTACGCAGCGGCGGCGGCCAATGTGGTGTGGTCTGTTGTGCAGATCGGTTCGTGATGATAGGCAGCCAGACGCACGAAGACACTCGCGGCTCGGCGCACCCGCTTCTATCGGTGGCCCAGATGCTGGTCCAGAGCAAGTTGTTCTGCCACATGCACAAGCACCACCGCTGGACGCCCCGGCGAAGCCTCATGTTCGCGCTCTTCTACAGTGAGGAGGGAAGTGTCATGGGCTCCACCGAGTGGGTCGAAGAGCACATGGCCCTGCTGAAGGGCAGCGCCGTCCTCTACATCACTGGCGGCTTGCTCAGCGGTAGGTGTTCCACTCGCCTCGCGGCAGAAAGAACTTCTGTTTCGAGTCAGCCGTGCCTCCGCACTGGCCGAAGATCGAGGGGGTCACAGAGAAAAGGGCTGAAACAAGGCAGGAAGAACAATGAGCTCTGGCGTTCCAGTTACTTTTCTGATTCAATGCATAAAACGACGTTTTGTTAAGAAAGTAACTGGAAGGCCAATGCATTTCTCGGCAAAGTTAGAGAATTAATATCTCGAAACTGGTGTCATCCTGAGAATTCGTTTAAATTGGATCCGCCTCGCGAACTCCGCGGCTAGAATTTCTAAATTGCAATATGGGTCATAAGGTAATTATTTAAAAACCTAATTATATAACTTTTATTAATTAGTGAATTACGCATTTAAATTTTTGTAGAAGTAATGTCCACCTCTTCGAGTAGACCAGCTCATGAACTAGAATTGTGCGATTTGCCACAGGGAACCTTTAAAAATGTTTTAACTTGTTCGCTGAAACACTCTGTGTATGCGCGGCATTACAAAATATAGTGCGCGAGGCGGTCGCCCTTCCTGGAAATGCCCACCGCGGGCCTTGGACTGGCGGTTTAAGTAAAATCACAATATCGTATATGCTCGTCGGGCGTGCACATTCTTTTGTTTTGTCATCGGCGCGTATTGCTAACGTCTCCTTCACTTGGTGAACACTTAAAACGCACCTCTCGGTGCTGTCCTGTTAATATTTCGCTCGCTCTTCATAAATGTACAAACCTTAACTCATAGTTTCAAACAGACAGTTGTCCTGACGGTGTAGCTGGACGGCATCAGCTGTGAAAAAAAATAGTGTTCTACCCTGTCTAAACTGAGATTTTATCTTTCAGTGCCTTGAATGCTAAGTGCATTTTCACTGAGCGAGAGGACTGCCATTTATACAGGTTATTCACCCGCCTCTTCTGTATGTATCTGTGCTGAGACAGATTTATTTGTCAACAGAATCAGGGCAGCATCCGATTAAATTTCGCGGGACCAAATGTTATAGTTCACAAGTGCTGTAAGCCAATACCTGCAGATCCGCATTATGAGATACGACCAGAGAGAAAGAAAAAAAAATGAATAAAAATGCTTGGAATAATTTGATATCAATCGTTATTGTGTGAATTTCTGAACTCTGTTGTCATGAAACGGGATCATTTATTTTTAGTTTTCTTTTTAATCTTTATTAATCAGGTGTCCGTTAAATTCAGGAACTGAATGATTTCTTTTCCGAGATATCACTCAGGGAAGTATTAAAAATGCTAGATTTCGTGTAAGTCTGTGTTCTGCCAGACGGCTAGTTCGAATACAGATTCGACTCACAATATCTGCTTGGGTTTGAGCAGTCGTCAGGAAAAACTTGCAGTTTCACCGCCTAAAGTGTCAGTCTAGCAATGTGTGTAGGCAGTGCGCATTAATACTCGCGGTGTGTTCACAGTATCAGTTAAGGTAAATATCCACTCTTGCCTATAAACATCTTGGGCTTTCCTTTTAATTTAAATAATTTTGGCGTAGGCTGCTCGCCAGGTATACGGCTGGGTCTCCATCCAGGAGCGTCTGGAGCCCCAGAAACCGGAAGGACATGCGCATGATAGTGTGGCCCATAACCTTGTCATGGGCTGGGGCGGGTTTCGGGGGCAGGCTTTCGGGTCAGTGCGAGCTTGCACGGGGATGTACAGCTAGCCAAATATTTAGCTAGCTCTTGTAAATGCCGTTTTTCTCTGCTTTCCAGCGTGTTACGATGGAACGAACTTGCGAAACAGTCGAGGTTAACGCAAGCTCACCTAGGTAGTACAGATAGTATAGTCATGTGTTAAGTTGTTCCTGTTATAAGGTGCTGGCGTACAGCAAGTCGGTGCTTGTTCAAGTCATCTAACAAATTTGGCCGGCTCCACTCTACCTCTCCCGCTTCGTCGATGCTCGACAGTGCAGTTTGCCGGCGTATCGAAATGGGTAATTGGAGATCGCTGCCAGACTCCCGAAGTGGATCGAAATTAGCGTAGTGATCTTCAGAGAAGCCGACTGTTTGCTCTGATAAATAGCCATCAGCATGTCTGTCCCGTTTTGCTGTTATTAAACGATTATAAACTATAGGGACAGACAAAACTAACATTTCTGATTTGTCATTTTTTCTATAATGGCAAAACATTTGCGTCTTGTAGGAGACAAGTTCTCGCCGCGGGCCACACCTGGTCTCTCGTGGTCACTGCGCCATGTTGCCGGCCTGGTAAGTATGCAGGCAGAGTCGCCATCTCTCGGTTCACTGCGGAGCAGCGTAACGAATGGACAAGAAGAGACGACCAAAGCGGTTCTCTCCCTACAGCTCTCGGTTAATCCGTCAGCCAAGGTTCCAAAGCGCGTACCACCATGCACTATACGTCTGCGAGCACCCCGTTCACACTCCTAGGTGTCGGCGTTTTCAGAGAACCAAAGTAAAAGAGCGTGAGAGTCCACAGTGCAAAATGACGTTGATGGTAGCTGCTTGAAACGCGTGACAGCAGCATTATTCCCCGCTACAGTGGCCATTGTCTCACACGGTATAACATTCTCGTGACGTTTGCATGGGTGGTAGAGTTGCTTCCATTCTTCATGAGTAGTAAGGCACAATATATTGCGCTCCAAAAAGCAAGTACCTCATCAGGACAGGCAGAGAGAGAGAGAAATCACTTTATTCTGCGATAAAAAAATGCATCGACGCCCTCAGTCCAGGGCATCGCTTGCGGCGTGTTTCAGCGCCACGCCAATGAAGTCCGCAAGGAATCGTTGGTTGTGAAGGGTGGTTGCGGTGGCCAGCCACTCGGAGGAAGTGGTATGTGGGAGGGATGAAGGTTTGGGTAAGGGGGGTAGTTTTAGATGGCATTGCTATAGGATAGTAGCATCCTTAGAGTGGCCTTGCGAGTGGTGGCGGTGGATGTATGACAGCGCCAGGTCAGCGACCTTTTCAGAAGCAGCCACAGGCATAATTTGGTCTCACATATCGTATTTGACAATACTGCGCAAGCTTAGACTTAGCTGTTCTCCCATGTGAGTGGCTCCCAAGCGAGTTACATTGTTTTCTCTTGTTTCATTCTTTAACGAGTAACAGCTACTTATTTTTGTCGTGTGCATGAAGCCATTCGCACGCTATAGGTAATTCTGGGATGTAGTGGTTTCCGTGTGCGGCACAATATTGGTTGCCCGGGCGGCGGAGTATCGAGAGCTGGAGAAAGCCAAGGAAAGGTTGAAGAAAAATGGACGGGAGGAATGCGCCTAAACTTTGCGACACGGTATCGGCCCCAACAGCGATCAATGGTAGAGCTGCTTGCTGCTACGGGCCTCACGCCTTCCTAAAATTGGTACCTGGCGCGGTGACTCAGTGCGGTCCCACTGTTGAGCACGAGATCGCCGGTTCAATTCCTGACCGCAGTGCCCGAATTTTGATGAGTTTGTAACACGCCATTGTACCGTGTACGTCGGGTGCACTACAGAACACCAGGCGGCCGAAATTATTTCCTCAGGACCTCTCTGATAGTGCACGAGAATAAATCGCACGGTTAATTTTTTTAATTAGTGCAGTTTACCGTGTTTCAAACTTCCCTTCGCTAGCAATAACTACTCTAGATTTTAAAAGGCACGTTGCAAGCTAAGCTGTTTATCAGCGTTTCCAGTACTGAAGTAAAAAAATAAGCAACTAGGAGACAATTTATCGTACAATGAGATGGCCCCACTAAGGTTATGTAAAGTGTGGCGTTGTGGCTGCCATGTGTGAAATGAGGTGCGCGTGCCCAGCAGACAGTGTGCATGTACAAGCACACTCAGTGTTCGGCGCTGCACAAGCGGCCGGTAGAAGATGTGTAAAAAGCCGGTACAATGCGCAGGTTCACCAGACCTTGTATGTAGTACATCATCATCATCATCATGTACTAGATATAAAGTCTGGTACATAGTACTACATACAGTTGTGGAAATTTCAGAGTGCCTGCAATTCAGGCGTGGAACAGTGAAAGGTGGACTTTAAAAAAAAGAAAATAAACGGCGGACTTGTACACCTTCAACTGCATAATCACAGCTCAATTTCCAGCAAGGCTCTTTCTGCTTCGGGCGTTCCCTCGTATAGATGTCATGCTCCTCGTCAAGTCGCTGGCTGCGCCGCTATAGAAAGCTGCCTCGACCGCCGACCTGGTGCGGGACTGACGTGGTGTGGAACTGCTTCTTTGCACAGGTGAAAGTCAACGACACAACCACTATGTTTGGCGAATGGAAGCAGGACAATTCCACACCAGATAACAGCGTTGTGTAAGCTGCATGCTACTCTTTCGTTCGTTACACATAACGCACTTTTCAAGCAATGCTGTGACATGCGCTGCCGTAGCGAACACTTGATGCGAAGGCACCACAGGAGATGTCTTCTATGATGGAGGTATATAAATAAATAAATAAATAAATAAATAAATAAATAAATAAATAAATAAATAAATAAATAAATTTGGAAGAGACACTTAAGACTGTAAGACTGCTTATACACTCATGACGTGGCGCCACCTACTCCCCATGGGCTCCCCCATCACGTGCCCAATGACGCAAGCACTAGGCCACACCTTAAGTTAGCCAGGTGACTGCGACGTGACATGTGTAATGACGCACGCACTAGGCACACCTTTAATCAGCCCGAACCGTAGAGCCGCCATGGCGTCGGGGATGCGTGCTCGTCTGGCGCCCCGAGGCAGGGTTCGATTCCCACCCGTACCTCAAGTGTACCAAATTTTCTATTCGAAGCCAATAATTTACTTCGTTTACAGCAACCTCCCTGAAAAATTTGACGTCAATCCGAGCATTTTTGGCGTGTTTTTACCCTTTGCGCCATCAGCCATTTTTGGTAAAATATTTCGGTCACGCCGGCCACGGCGGATTCTCGCATAGTGGGGCCCAACAATGCTTTCGCATTAATAAATTTTGGGATGTACGTTCAGACATGAGAAAATTGGTAGACTTGTCACAAAATCACTTGAAAAGATAAAAATTCGTAGAATTAGATGTAGCGGGACAATAATGGCTACACTACGCTACATAAGAAACACGGCCAGTGTTGTAGAAGAAACAGATTCTTCTACTCTGGAGACAAACGACTAATGATACGTTTATCATCGCATTTCCAGCAAGACATAACCACCACGTTAGCTTACTGACTGGCGTTGCGCTGCTGAGCTTGAGGTCACGGGTTGAAGTCTCGACCGTGGCGGCCGCATTGTCATTGGACGAAATGCAACATCGCTCGTGTAATTACGTTTATGTGCACGTTAAAGAACCTCGCGCTGTGAAAATTAATCCGGAGTCCTCCAACTACGGCCTGTCTCATGATCAAACTGAAGTTTTGGCATGTGAAACACCACAATAATAATGACATTTGTTTATTATTTCGAGCAAGGCAGCCTTCCGCAGTAATACTCTCTAGACTATCGAGAGTGCAAGCCAGCATCTGCCATTGAGCAACAGTGAAAATGAAACGAAAAAGGAATTTTAAAAAACGCTTTCTGACGCGCAAATGTGGTGGGAGAAAACTAACGACCGGAATGAAATTGGGAAAAGCCATCTGACCTTTCTGTTTCACTGCCCATGTTGGGCAGGTTGCATTGATACTGTTCACTTCGAGCTCAATTGGCATCGTTCAATACCTCACACATGCAAACCTAATTTTACTGATAGTTAACCAAAGTTGCATAAGTAAAACCTAGAAGAAAATTTTCAATCACTAAATACGATGGATGAGGAGCAATACCGACCAATAAAGCTAGTAAGGTTAACGTTTTTCGGCTCCCTGGCGTACCTTTGCAGTAAAGGTAACAGCGACGAAACTATCACCTTATTACAATGCACGGAGGTAACAAGACACTAGCGTACATTGGTGCCAAATTCCCATTACGCCGTTCGCGGTATAGCTGTTTGGATCAGGAAAAGGAGCCGCAATTTACGACCCAGTTGTCAGCGAAGCAATATCTCGTGTCTTTCGGCCTTAAATTCCGCTTATTTCAGCCTAAATTCCTCTACGCAGAATAGCGATTCATCGACTCAGTTCATGACTGACATCAACATTTAGTCTTTACACAAGGCGGAGCTGTCGCTAGACTGCAATTGTTGTTTTTCTTGCCCTATTTTCAATTTAACATCAGCCCCAACTGAAACTTACGCCCCCGTTTATTACCACCAACACGGCACGCTCATAATTTTCAGGTAGCACCATCTTTTGCACTCGCTGCGCGGTATCGTCATTCGTATTTCCGTCGCACTATAACACAATATAAGAAGTTGCCTGAAAGCCTCGTAATGATTGATTGTGTGAAACCCTTTGAAAGTATGTTACTTAACAAGTTTTCTTCTTATTGATATTGTGTTTTAATGTCTTACCAAAGTTGTGTTGTCTCTAGGGTCGTCACTTCCTTTTTTTTACATGTCCTCGAATTTTGTTTTGCACTACGTTCTTTTGTATTTTGTTGTATCCCCATATGATCCGGCCGTCTTCGGACTGCAGTATATCATAAATAAATGAAAAATAATAAGACCTGCCGTTAAGGCAGGTGTCCTCCCTAAAATATCGACATGGACTCGTCAATGTGAGCGAATGAATGAAGAAAGGTGTGTGGGGTACACAATTTAAGGGCGGTAAATTCTCGTATGCCTTCATCGGCGAAACATCGAAATGCGACTGAAATGTCTCTGAAAACAGGCACGTGTTGTTAAGAAAGATAAAAAATTGTAAGCAAGCTTTTTTCTACAGTCGTTTGACGTCGAAACTACAACAGGCACTGTTATTGGAACGATGGGAATGTGTCGCCACTGTACACTAAGTGTCTGGGCCACGTCATGCGTCGGCCTTAAGTTGGCCTTAAACCTTTTTAAGACGCCAATTAGTTGTGTTGATTGAAAACTTCCTTTCTCTGTATTTCTTACATCTTCAGAACCATAAAAAGCTTAAATCTGCAGATAGATTAAGAGTTGTCTTTTCTTTAGTGAGTTTTGTCAAGTTTAAGACTGTGGATTCCATGCGAAAACTCTCTGCAGGAACATCATATATCGGAACATCAACTCTTTCATGTCTACCATGCTAGAATCACCTATCCAGCCACTCAAAAATTATGATGGGCACCACACGTTGTGAAGAACGATGAAAGAAGTGAACCCGCTACGTACAATGACATACTCACACCAAGCAAAATACCCAACCATCTGCCTTCATACTTGTTTTGCTAAAACAATTTGCCTGTGTAATTTCAAACTTGCAGCGCTCTTTCGACCAGAAGTGCTTCAAGATGTGCAGGACACGTTTTAAATATCCTTACTTTAATGAATGCTTTTGCTGTTGATGCGCTATCTTTGTGTAGACAATTGTGTACATAGCGTCTGAAAGGATTAGATTCTGTTGAAAAAAAAATATTGCGTTTTACGGGACAAACCACAATATGATAACGCCGTAGGTGGCGACACTGGAATAATTTTCGCTACCTGGGCTTCTTTAACGTGCACCCAGTGAACGTTTGATTGCTTAACTATGTGGTAAATGCTGCCGTGCGATAGCCGAAACGTTAAGCTTACCAACTTTTGAGGTCGATGCTTGTCGTTATTCACCATGTACCGCCATTGCCTGACACTCTCTATTCCTTCATACTTTTGATTTCAGTGACTAAATATATGCGCAATTCCTTTTTTTTCTTTCTGCAGAGCCATGCCACCAATGGGACTTTCGGATGAATCAGCGTTCACATTTGGGGCTGGTGTTCAGTCTGTTTTCTTCCAATACATGGCAAGTAGCCCACCACCATTAAAGTGGTGATGGTCGCTCTCTTTCTTTTTAGGAGCGAAGAAAAACATGTATTTTGCCTACACTTTCAACTGTGCATGTTCTCTCGTGTCATAAGTCATTTGTCCGCCGTAAAAAGAAATGTTGTAGTTCGGGTTGCGGTTACGCCGATTTTCGATCACGTGAAAGACACGAACTGATGACAGGGAAACACCACGAGCAACAGGACGTAGAGAAGAGCGGCTCTCTTGTGTAGTTCTCACTTTTGTCTTACTTGCACTGATCTCTTATTCGTTATGAATCAGCTCAACCAAATTCAAGCTTTACTGATGAAGGGAAGGATGAAGATAGCGATGGAGAAGGAGGAGAATCTTCGGTGGCTCGGTAGCTTCACCCAGTGTTCATCTGCTGATGAACACTAGGTTGCGGTCTTGATTCTCAGCCACGGCGGTCGCATATCGATCAGAGCAACATGTCAAATAGCACATGTTCTTAGATTCAGGTGCACGTTAAAAAATAATTGAGGTGCACGTTAAAAAACCAAAATTGGCCAAAATTATTCCGAAGTGATCCACTGCGACGTCTCTTCATAGCTGCAGGGCTCTATGGTTTGCTAAACCACACGATTCATTCAATCAATCAACAATTAATCAATCAGCGGTTCGCAAACATGCGTTATTGTCACCGAGCGTGTTAATGCATCACCCCAACTAACCCGTAGTTGTCTTATTCGAGTATAATTCACCTGAGAGGAAGAGGACATCACACCTTTTTGATGGCTATACACTAAATGACGTAGTTGCTAGCCAATGCACGAGCCTTTGTCGTCCTTTCAAACTTCACTCCAATTTCAGCGCTGTTCCTTCACTGCGTTCGGGGAAGGCATGCACCACCATCGCGTTTTGCCAACACCGTTGAGTACATCGTGCCACATGAATGAGCTGAAGGTACAAAAGCTTGAGCTCTATGATAGCAAATGAGACAGGAGTACCATACGCGTTTCGTCCTCATAGTGAACCTACAACAATCAGTTCAGCAGTTCACGGGGTTTTCGGACATGTATCGATTAGCGAAGACACCAATCTCTCCTCGACCTTCGGGTAATTTCAAATGGTGTATGCTGTACTCGCGCCCGTTGTTATTGCCTGTCCGACGAATAACATATAAGGTTGAAACGCCTCTATTGAAAAACGCGACAATGAGGAATTAACGAAGCCTAGCATGGCACTACCACCATCGGCACAACCCGCAGAGTAGTGTATGTTTACACGTGCACACGAGTCGACTGTAATAATTATTTGTGCAGCACCGGCACGCGGCAGACAGCATGTACCCGGCCCAGGGGACCGCCTACGACTCGTACACGCTGGTGGAACGGTTGGTGGACCCCAGTTTTCGCTTGAGTCGCATGCAGACGCAGGCGTCTGCACTGTTGGCTCGTCTCTGGGCTGATCGCACCTTCCTGCCGATGGACGTACTGGAGCTGGCCGAGTGGATCAGCTACCGTGCCAAGGATTTCACCACCTACCACAAGGTGGTCATCGATGCACACCAGTTGAGGCTCGGTCGGTGGTCTGCTTTTTTTCTCGCTTGCTTGCGGATATACCCCGCATCAGCCGGTGTTGCATTACTTACCTAGTGATGGCGAAACGGATTATTGTAAAAGATGGGGAGCATTGAATTTGCCTCACTCGATCGTACTCAAACTTGTTCAACCGCAGATGCATTGTCTGGATAAGATTGATATTGTGATAGTGTTCTTATATTAGAGCGGATAACTTATAGCAGTGCAAATCATTTAAAACGTGAAAAGTTTTGCCGTTGGCTCATCGTGCTGTTTTTAAGCGACCAGCGCAGCAAACAGGGTCCGACAAAAACTATAGTTAATGTGTTTTGTCTTGGTCCAACCCTCTTTGCTGCACTGGTATATGGTGAGAGTGCAGCCCCAAATCGCCCAATCACCACCTCGTTGTGACTGTTTCATATTTAATGTGACCAAAGCTTTCGTGAAGCTGATGCGTCAAGCGTCAACACACCGAAAATCACCTCGGTTATTTTCTTGCAGCGCCTTTGCAGGAATCCGCAGACCAGTTTGTCGATTCTGCGCGTGTGTTCATGAACTGGACTCAGAAAATCAGGCAAGATCAGTAAGTATGCACCTTAACACGTCATGTGCTGCACAAGGTACATGGCGCAAATAATCCGGCTATTCATTCGCAAGTTACAAGGCAGTGGCCACTACACAGCAAACATTGTTCAACTACTAAGGATATGGCAAAGTTCCCTCACCGCCACAAGCAAGCTTCTTTTATCCTCACCTAACGGAAATCGGGAATTCAAAACTTAAATGAACAATTTAATACAAACGAATACGATGCAAAAACTCGTGGTATTCGTTTTCAATTCTCTTCAGTTCATATTAGAAATTCGGCATTCCTGTCCTTCCTGGATTTCTAGCGTGTTTTTTAAATAGGTCCATAAATCTAACCAACTAAAGGCTTCTCAACTGTTGCATACAATGTGGCCCAGCTAACTCGGGCCAAGCTAAATAAAAGAAGTGCAATGATACGTGAAGATTAGGCCAACGGTGTTTTGTTAGTGGTCGCCTCGCGCATAGTTTCAATGTCTAGTTAGTGAAACTTAATTGCCTAAATCTTGAATTACTTGCATAATTGTGGAAACTCGGACGTCTAAGTCTGCATGGCTTTCGAAAACGACATGCTCAAGAATTTCCGGCCCGCTAGATCATTCCTATTTACTTTTTATACGTTACAAATTTGTGGCCCGAAATCCGAAGCAAGATGCGAAGCGAGAGCGCGTCGAAAGCGGTTTAAAATACCTAGCACTGCTCGTTGGCAGCCTTGATTGGCTCGAAAAAGTGACAAGGCAATAGTGTCTTTGTTGGCCGCTCGTACGAACAATCTTCCTTGGGAGGCTTCCGGTCGCCGTCATGCGTCACGGCTAGGGCCGACGATAAGGAGCGTGACCAAAGTTAAGCACAAAAAAAAATTCAGAGCCCTTTCACTATCTGAAGATGGAGGATCAGCGAAGCTGCACTCGATAACTATATTGAGTTATATACGGCTAATTGCTATACTGATTCAATCAATAAACGTACACATACCTTAGTTGTCGTTATCATCTTTTATATTCGCTTTACTTTGTCATTTTGGTAACAATTGTTTTGAGTTCACTGTTACGTACTGCAATTGTTTACCGATGCCATTGCGCCCACTCCCGCTTTTTTTCGCGAAGGCGATGCTCTCGGGCACGCTGTTGTTCTCCATTGGTCATAAAGCGGCTATCCGACGTTACGAATCCTTCGGACGGGACGCGTTCGGCTATCGCGGCTTCCCGGCGCCTACGTGCCCATTCACGCTGGTGCTCACGCGGGCGCTCTTTCCATGCACGTTGTTCTTCTTCAGTACGGACTACGCGCGTCTTGGGCCGGTATTTTGTATTGATGCTTTTTCAATGCTAATGCCTTTTCGCGCTTTTCGCGCTTGGTCAGTGATCAGAGCGACGGTCCGCTCCCGATATCAACGGGATCAGCCGGCCTTGAGCGGTGGATGATAAGACTGGTATAGAATAATGCATAACACATCGCTACAGAACACCGGCTCTGGCCATAGCAAGACCAAAGTACAACTGCTGAGAACGTCGCTAGAGCGATGTTGATGTCACAACAAAACGAGGCACACATTGGTGGGTACACAATGACGTTTTATTATTCCGCGATCCACTCCGGAGCCACGGAGCAACGCCGACGTGCAGCAGGCTACTATTTTTCTTTCCTGGGTTTTACGCGCCAAAACCAGTTCTGATTATGGGGCATGCCGTAGTGGAGGGCTCCGCATTAATTTTGACCAGCTGGGGTTCTTTAACCTGCACTACAACGCAAGCACACGGGCGTTTTTCCATTTCGCCTCCATCGCAATGCGGCCGCCACGGCCGCATTGCACGAAAGTATTGTGAACGAAATTTAACATTTTAAAATGGCGCCTAGCAAAGGAGCAAATGTTCCTACATCAATAATGACAACTTCTGTGGGTGATAGCAACATCGGCACGTGCAAGTGGCCTGACAGAAAAAAAAAAGGGTGGTTTTACGTGCCAGAACCACGATCTGATTATGGGGAACGCTGTAGTGAGGGACTCCGGAATATTTGGACCACCTTGGGTTCTTTAACGTGCTGCTAAATCTAAGTAGACGGGTGTTTTCGCACGCCGTGGCCGGCATTCAGCCCCGCGACCTCGTGCTTAGCGACCCAGCACCATAGCAACTAAGCAACCATGGCGGGTTGGCCTGACAGCAATTATTCCGTCCCCCTGCGACCCCCTCTTCCGTCCCCCCCCCCCTTCTGGGGGGAGGGGCGAGAGAGGGGGGCGCAGAAACTTCAGCCAAGGCCGAGGAACGTTAATTCCTTGTTCATCAGATGCACTGACGGTGCACTAATACAAAGGCCAGCGTGAGCGTTGATATGACCAGCCTCGAGGATTGAGTGTTTCGAGTCTGCCTTTGGATCTGCATGCAGTCTCGAAAGCCCTTTTCCCCCCTAAAGTTTCATCTAAGGGTTGGCATACACTTTGCACAACTGTGATCGTTAACCTACTGCCGGTGATTGAAAGATATCGTGGGTGACGGTGCACGTATACAGTTCATCACAATGCACACATGCGTGCAAACAAATTATGCTAGGTGAGAGGTAATGCGGGAAAGACCTATTTGCTTCAATTTTGATTTTGGCAGCCCTTTCTTTATAAATTTGGCGTAGAATTAACCGTGCGCATTTCTCAGAAGGGGGAAAATTAAATTTGCGACGTTTCGCTGCAGCTATAGGTTGTCTAAGTGGAATAATTTAGGCGAGCCTGGGCTGCAATCACTTAGGAGTAAATCCACAGGAGGTGCCGCAGCTTCTGCTGGCGCGGCGCTGTCTTCATGACTTCTTCGCGCTGCACGTCATTTGGTGTGAGGGAGAAAAAAGGAGAGGGAAAGGGGGTGGAGAGACAATTTAGTAAACGCCTGACTGTGTTAGACCGACTGAACACCAATGGGAAAACCACTTGGAGAATGCGTGTATTGCTGTTTGTCCTAACGATTTGCTTCATACGCCTGATATACAGAGTGATGAACTTGCGTAGTCGGATGTATCCGTACTGTAAGCAATTCGTTACCGTCAACAAGCACGGAACCGCTGTATATATGCATACGTTGCATCCCGCTCGTGATTAAAAAAAATTCTTTGCGGCGTACACTCTGGAAAATCTGTTCTTGTAATGCAGAGACGACGAATGTTTCCGCGCCGTACGAGAAGTTAGAACTGACTGAGATACCTGGCCCTCAAAGTATAAAAAGTATTACTATAGCTTAGGTACAAAAGTGAATGATAGTAAGATAGCCAGTTTGTTTATTCAAAGTACTGCCCTGATCGAGGGCGCTGCGGCAGCGCTCGCATTGCGTCTTAACCCGACCATTTTCTTCACAGCCCCATGTACGCGCGCATCTACAACGACATCGTTATCCTGCTACCGAAGGTCTTCGTCACACCTCACGGTATCCCCACTCGACACATCACACACAAGTAAGTCCCCTGCACCAGGCGCTGCTCGGAACAGCTACAAGAACGGATGTTCTGCAGCCTAGTATTAGTCGGCCTTTTGTTAAGAACTATTCCCATACCCGGTACCTATAGTTGCTCTGAGCGCGTTGAGGCTCGCTTATGGCCAGCGTTCGCAGAAGATCTCGAACAGCGTGTGGGCGTGCGATGGTCTCGGACTCGGAGGCTCTGCTCAACTGCAAGTTTCACAGACAACCCACTGGTTGTTTTTTACAAGGCGCGGCCATTTGTTCGCAAGTTCGCGAGACTCGATCGCAGAATGGAAGCTGCGGCTGCGCGCGTAGAGCACCCCATAAATCCATTTTCTTGATATCTCGTTTCTCGAAGATTTCACGTTACCTTTTCTGTCACACTTCCCGCTGTTATCAGAAATTATATAACGTATCACAACGCGTCGGGCTCGGCGGCTATAGGATCAAGCTTTTCGGATTGATCGGCGTGCTCTAGTAAAGCGGAAGGCGGACGATCATTTGAAACAGTGACGACATACCAGCTAGTAAGACTCGCAGTGGGTCGTCGTTTCTCCTTGAAGGCGAAGGACCGAAAGATCAATCAACCCTTTCGCGCAGACCCGGATCAGGGAAGCACATTGGAAAGCGTGTACGTTCTCCGCCGCGACTCGCACTTTAATCGCGGGCTTGTCTGTGTCCCACACACATTCCACTGAAGCGGAGTCTCATCGCAACGACAAGGTTGGATGGATGGATAGCATAGTCGGTTTTTTAGACAAGGGCAAGAAAGCATCGCGGAAACGTCAAGCGATGGAGCTGCACGCTCGCGTGTCTTCTCTTTCGTCGTTAACGTGATGTTTTTCATGCAATCAAGTATGTACTGTCGTGGTTCTGGCGAGTCGGCTGGAGAGTGATCGCGAACCGCTTCCTCCTTACGCTTCTCGGTATCGAATGAACGATGGGCGCAGGAACCTCCTGTACTCGCCAGAGGGGCTCCCGTTCCCCGGCCTCCAGGACCTCATCCGGCAGCGGCCCATCGACGGGGACGCCTTCGGTCACATGGTTGCACTCATCACCGAGAGCATCGTCCAGGCTTCAGAAATGCTCCACTTTTCACCCATTGCGTGACAATAAATTCACAGCACCACTTACGCTCCTATGTTTTTTTTTCCTTTTCTGAAAGAATCGAACGCCAATAGGCGAGCATTCTTACTACATATTCTAGAGTTACTGTATATGCTTCCACACAAGGTAGCATATAGAGTAACCTAAGTACAGAGTTTAACTTCACATAGCAACTCACACCACATTGTGGGGACGTAAGCAAAAAAAAAATACTTCTGACCAGTATTCGAACCATGAACCGCAGCGTGGCAGGCACATATCTATGTCAGCCACATTACATTTACGGGAGAGAAAGCTGCTTTGGCCTCACTGTGCACCACAACCAGTTCAAGTAAAAGAACACTAAGAGAGTTCTCTCTATTTCCCTAGCAGTACTGAAGTAATGCATTCTTTGGCGAGGACACCAGCAAAATCTATCCGTCACGTGACGCCTTATATCTGCAGAATAAATGCCTAATTGGTCAAGTTAACACGTGTAATCGTTATAATAGTGTAATACTATGATTGGTAGCATTAGAAAAAAAATCATTGTTACGTCGCCGTCTCCGCGTCAAGGTCGTAAGAAAAAAGCCGACAGATGCCACGCCCTGTGGGAATCGATGTTATGCGAAGCAGTGTGCGAGGAGCCTACCAAGTTACCGAAACGAACATGAGAGCACCAAGACGTAGGCGGCTCTTTCAATACCTACATTACACGCATGTCATGGCATTCATGTCACGAGTCCTCAGGAGTCCCTTTAGCTACACCTAAGAGCCCTAAGGCGAAAGCCTTAATCATGCTCATGACTATGACTTCGACCATCAACCTTTAGCCTTTTCCTTCACTTAGTACCACGTCCGAACCCATTTCAGTGGTTTTGGAGTATTAATCTTTTTCGCTGAGTTATTCCTATTTTTGCTGAGTCTAGCTGATGATCATGGCTTCTACCATCATCCTTTACTGTTTCCTTCACTTAGTGCCCATGTCCAAACCCATTACAGCGGTTTTTGAGTGATTGTCATTTTTGCTGAGTCATGCTCATGACTATGACTTCTACCACCATCCTTTAGTGTTTCCTTCACTTAGTACCCATGTCCGAACCCATTTCAGTGGTTTTGAGTGTTACTTATTTTTCAGCTGTAGACATTGTCATTTTTGCTCAGTCATGCTCATGACTATGAGTTCTACCATTATCTTTTATTGTTTCCTTCACTTAGTACCCACGTCAGAACCCATTTCAGTGGCATTTGAGTGTTAATCTTTTTTTGCTGAGTCATTGTCATTTATGCTGAGTCATGGTCATGAGTATGATTTCTACCATCATCCTTTTAGTGTTTTCGTCACTTACACTTTATGCGCACGTCCTAACCCATTCCAGTGGTTTTTGAGTGTTAATCTTTTTATTGCGATAGCAATTATATGGACACTCCAAAGCAGATTTCTGCCGTCGGCGTCGCCGTCGCCGTGAGGTTCCGTATGACGTCAATGGAGATGAAATCGTCGCCGCGCGCCGCCTGAACGCTGTATGTGCGAGTGAAAGGGCGCGTGGGACGCGCGCTTTCACGGGGAGTGAACGCACGGCGGAGAACAAACGCGCGTTCTGTGCCGTGCTCCCTTAAGGGCTGCAGAAGTAGGCGTCTCTGTCCTCCTTTACAATCACCATATATGTAGAGCAAACGCGCCTTCTTCTGACGCACGAAAGGCCGTGGGGGGGGGGGGGGGGGGAAGGGAGGCGACGCTTAGCTGCGGCACCAAGTGCCTATTTATATCAGAGGCTCCGGCAACAGTCACCAACGCCGCACGCATTTTGTGCGAACGCGGGCAAAACGCCGACGGCGTCGACAACAGTGCTGTGTGTTGCCGGTGCTGCTGCATGTCCAAGTTTGTACAGCGGATAAAACTACTATCCTTACTCCGTATAGCTCTCTACTAAGTTGCTATCGCAATTGATGCTTCGCCTTTCGGGTGAAACTGCGACAACTTTTTTTAGCTGAGTCAGTCATTTTTGCTGAGTCATGCGCATGACTATGATTTCTACCATCATCCTTTAGTGTTTCCTTCACTTAGTGCGCACGCCCGAACCCATCCCAGTGGTTTTTGTGTGTTAATCTTTTTTCGCTGAGTTATTATTATTTTTGCTGAGTCATGCTCATGACTGTGACACTTACCAGCATACTCGTACTTTAGTGTTTCCTTCACTTAGTACCCACGTCCGTCCTCATTGCATTGGTTTTTGAGTGTTCATCCTTTTCGCTAGGTCAATGTTATGACCTACATGACATGCATGTCATGGTATTTATGTCATGACATATGAATTCTGTTCGTCATATACTCTTCTCATAGTATGCCAATTTTGGTACCTACCATAACGGAACGACCATGAGAGCGCAAAGACGTAGGCGGCAAGTTAGATAGATAGATAGATAGATAGATAGATAGATAGATAGATAGATAGATAGATAGATAGATAGATAGATAGATAGATAGATAGATAGATAGATAGATAGATACTGCCAAAGTAGCAAATGTTCGCCAAGAAATGCTTCGCATTTAAAAGGAAAATAAAAATACTTTGGTGTGGGAAAAAATATTTGGAAGACGCGTAAGCTTCACCTTTAAGAGCGGAACGCGAAAGCATTCAAAGATCCCTGACTGCTTCTCACGCTCCCCGGCAACTGCAGCTTATGTAAAAGTAATATTTACCGGGAAACGCTGGCGCAGTTTGCACGAAGACGAGCTTTCTAGTAGAAACGCGTTCCTTTGCGTGGGCTGATCTGGGACGTAGTGCACAGCCGCGCCAAAAACAATGCATCATTTTCAGGTTGCTGTTATTTTTTCGCACTTTTAATATTTCAGTGTGAGGAGATTTCACATAAAAGGCATGCGCTGTCGGTGTTTTGTTTGATGACATTTGTTTGTGGGCTGTCATTCTCAAAATTCCGTGGAATACCTTTATCAAGAATATAAGACAAGGTACACTCTTAGCACGGTAACCTTTACTAAAGGGGTATATTCTCATAAATTTGTGCACCTAAAAAAAGTTACATAGTAATCTTTATTTAAGTAACCTTTAATAAAGGCCATTTTCTCACAAATTTGTAACCGATAAGTTGGAAATAAAATTGTAACCTTTACTTAAGTAACGTTTAATAAAGGGGCATATTCTCACAATTTTGTGCACCTATAAAATAAATAACTACGTGTACCTATAGTAAAGGTTACTATATAGTAACCCTTAGTATAGGCACACGTAGCCTTTATGTATGTAACCTTTCGTGTAGACATACAGTCTTGCAAGGCTTCACACGTGCGTCCTTCTGCGCATGTCCATGAATTTAGGACATTGATTCTTCGGCCAACCACGAAACTTCACCGCAATACACAATCGTAACTCACTGAGCAGAACTTCTTAAAAATTCTACTTGAATTGATCGGCCGAATTTCTACAACTTTCGGTTACCAACGTCAGGAGGATACTCTCTTCAATATAGGCATTTAAGGCACTTAGTCATAACTTCTCTGCTGCGGTATATTAGCGCTTTGGTCAAGGTTAGAGCACTGCTATAACTCAGCAGGGAAATTACGACTAAGTGTCATAAAAGCTTATGTTATCGGAAAAAGGTATCCTTTCGACGTAGCTAACGGAAAGTTGTTGAACTTCGGCAGATCTTCCGAAATGCAATTTTTCTGAAAACGCTGCTCAGTGAGTTACGCTAGTGCCCTCCAGTGAAGTTCAATGGGTGGCCGAAAGAGCAATGGGCAAATTCATGTGCATGCGCAGAACGACGCGTGGGTGACAACGTGCAAGACTGGATGCCTATACGAAAGATTACAAAAAAAAGGTCCCTAAAAATGGCCGCAGGGGTTATGCGCTAATTTCTTGGAAATGACTCATTGTCGAAAACTATAAAAATATTCAGGTCTTAAGACGAAATGACATTTTATTGCTGTGAAAACTTCATAGCGGCGACAGACAGCATTTGCACGATAGTCAATACATTTGGGGACAAAATTTTACTAATGAGCTTTTTTCATTTTTGGGGGGGACATGTAATTGCATATTGAAGACAGCCAGTACTGAAAGAATACCGATTTGCCATAATTGTGCCTGGCACCAATTTAGAGAAATTGAATCTGTAATGAAGTGCGTTGCTGTTTAAGTTTTTCTTTCTGCAGAACCTGCAGCAAAATTCTGTAAATATCTCAGCTAGAACAGCAATGCATTTTATGGCATGTTTGCCGCAAAATTCTGTAAATATCTCAACTGGAACAGCAATGCATTTTATGGCATGTTCGCAGTACGTGTTTTTGAGACTATTCTGTGGCAGAATGCTTCCAGCAACCGGATATGAAGTGCTGATTGACCAGCTCTGCCGTTAACCACGATTGTTTATTTACATGCTAATCAGTCAAACATTGGTAATATTAGTACTAATGATGATTATTCGAGTTTATTGGCGCAATTCGTACTAATGATTATTGCTGAAATTCTGTTGCAGTGACTATAAAACTTGTTCCGCAGAAATCAACATTTCGTCTCAAATTCTCTTTTTTAATATTCAAGGACAGACTGGTTAACAACGTGTAAACCTTTGCTACCTTACTATTTTACAGCGCAGGTCATTTACACAAGGCAGGCTCCAGGAATCAGTATAGAATGCACGATGCATCAAGACAGTTGTACCTTTTGAAATAAGCTGGTACATACTTGGTAATTTTGGAATAAATGTGCAAGACACAAAATAATTGATGAAATACACACTATGTTGCTTTTGTATAGGTGAATGCATCGTATACAGGCTCGTCCCACAACATATTGTGGGATGAGCTTTTTTACAAAAAGTATCATGTCGTCATTCCATGATAGTGAGATTTCTAATAATTTAATTTTGCACAAGTGGAAAGTATATCTGAAAAGGTGGCACATTTGAGAATGAATACACATTTCAGCCTGCAACATCTCTTGTACCGAAAAAAAAATTAGAGATATGAGATGGCAGCACCCACATTCTGGAAATGATGTGAGTAGCAGCTGTGAGAAGGAAAACTGACACAAAACATTTCGTGAAAATGTCATGATTACTTTATTTGCATATACAAAACAAGGTAACTCAAAGCTTTCCTTTCACAAGCAAAATTACATTTTGCTTTGGTCTGCTTTCTTCTTCACGGCCATGAAGCAATAATGAAAGAACCTCTGAGCACAGCGCTGCCTGGCAGCACAAGTTTCTACAGCATCACGAGGAATGAGGCAAAAAAGGGAAATATTGACGGTTCGTGTACAATATGTTCAAATACAAATACGTATAAGTTTTATACTTCCACGAGGAGGACGATGTCATCCCTGTTGCGAGCACAATCATGTCCCTTTGGTGCTATTATGTCAGTTGCGAATTCTCCGATCTCCTTGCTGTGCAGTGGAGCCTACAACGACAGAAAAGTAATCTTACAATCTCATAGTTACTTGTTAGCGTCGCCCTGCAAACAACAGCTATTAACATGTAATGAAAGAGGCATAAATAAACCACAAACAGATGAAAAACTACCACCGAACAAATAATTAACACGCCTAAGGTGATATATACTCTTCTGTCTAGGAAATGTCGGTAACAATAAAAATGAAAAATAAAAAAAAAAACTGAACAAAAATGAATTCTCAAGTCAGTTGGTACTCCCCTCCAGTACAAGTAAAAAAGACAACACCGCAATAATGTGACAGTTTAAGAGTCAAAACGCAATATCAAATGATTACAAACTGAATATCAGCACAAAACACCAGTTCCGTGCGTGAGGTCAATGTTGTGCGTCCGCACAAAAGTGTAACATAAACTTGAGATTTAAGAATAACCAACACGGTGACTTATAGTGATAAAAAAATATTAAAACAACAGTGTTTATGAAGCGAGCAAGTAGTTCACTTAAATAAAACTGAACAGCGCGAGCATGAGCATGAATTGACGGTGAAATTTACGACAGATACACACCAGCAAATAAATAGTTGAACAGGAAGCATTGCTTATCTAGGTCACATTTATTGCTGTCTTCGGCATTCATTACAGCAATCACAACACAAACGATACTCACCACTCTCAGGTAAGCAAAGAACCTTTACCATTGACCATCGGCAATGCGTCTCGTCGCAGCGGCCACGCATCACGCCAAACATGTCCCTGCTCCACGCCCGGCGTCATGGCTTCTTTTCAGAGGCGCTCGCGCCTTTAGGAGTCTTTTATTGCGATAGCAATTATATAGACACTTCCACCGG
This sequence comes from Dermacentor silvarum, assembly GCF_013339745.2. Classification (NCBI taxonomy): domain Eukaryota; kingdom Metazoa; phylum Arthropoda; class Arachnida; order Ixodida; family Ixodidae; genus Dermacentor; species Dermacentor silvarum. The sequence goes on from NC_051160.1 coordinate 84,435,122, forward strand.
ATTTCTGCCGTCGGCGTCGCCGTCGCCGTCGCCGTGAGGTTCCGTATAGCTAAAATCTTCGCCGCACGCCGTATGCCCGAGCGGAAGCGTGCGGGGACGCACGCTGTCACGGAGAGCGAACGCACTCAATCTTCCACGCGCAAGCAAGGAAGCGGGAAGCGAGCGCCGGAGGGAGCGGGGGGGGGGGGGGGGCGCATTTCTACTTTGCCAACAACCGCGCTCGTCGCTCGCTCGCACCGTCTCTTATCTCCACACGGCTCTGACCTTTATGCGCTGTGCATTCGCCGCTCAGTTTCCGTTGAAGCGATAGACCGCACGTACCTTCGCCCGCTGCGGCGTATATGCGCTTGCTGCCAGCGTTTTGACAGTCGTTGTCTGCAGTCATTCAGTGTGATCTATTCATGTTTGTTTGTGCGCGCTCACACCACAGTTAGTAATAGTCGGGCCACATTTTCCAACGCGCGCTACACATGCAATGCTGCCCGGATCAGCAGTGCAGCGCTACAGGTGTGTCCCTTCGCACGCGCTGCCCACGGGCAGCGCTTCTCATCAACACCACCGTTTCACACGCGCCTTCTCGTGGTCATCGAGTCTCTCTTCATGTCGGTCTACTTACGCCGCAGCACACCTGCTTACTTAATCAGCTCATGTTTACTACAATTCCTATTGCTACCAAAACCGCTCACCTTACTTCGTATGACATTGCTGTGTTGCTATCGCATTCATTGCTTCTCCCTTAGGGCGAAACTGTGACATTTTTTAGTAACTGTACCACCCGTCACGAGTGACTCAGACACACAACACGCTTGGTAAGCGCACGCTACCAAATCGGAGATCCTAAAAACGTCGGTAAAGCGATGAAACAAAGCGCGACACGACCGTTTCAAAACGACACCACCGGCGATACTCTTCCCGGCATGCATTGCGAGAGCTGCGCAATGCCAAGGAGATATGACAGCGCTCATTTTTGGCTGAAGCTGAAGCGCGTTTGATTACGCCCCGCATCTAGCGCAACTAAAGATAATAATCAAACTACAGTTCCGTCAAAGTATCACAGGACCATATATATCAAGATGCTAATATATTAATGTTTCAGCATGTTGCTGTTTGTTTGTATTTGTATGTTTTCTCCCTGCTCCAGGGGCGTAGCCAGAAATTTTTTTCGGGGGGGGGGGGGGGGGGTTCGCCGCCCCGACCGTGGGGGGGGGGGGGGAGGCAAGCTTTTGCTTTTCTCTACGTCACGTAATCGATAATAAATATCGGTAGTTTAAGCAGACTCTATACATGCATATCAAAGACATGGGACCACCCCCCCCCCCCCCTAGCGTGTGCGTGTGCTTGTGAAGAAATTAAGTAAAAAGTAAACTGAGCTCAGTATATACAGTAAGTACGACAGGTACAGTGGGCGTTCGGAGCAACATTCTCTCATCGCGCACTGAATGGACCAGTCTTCGAAAACTCATCTTTGAGACGACCCGTGCAATCATTAATTGTTAATTTTCGTTTAGCGTAGATGGCGTCGTCCTCGTCGGGGCGAAGTGCGCTTCACAAGTCAAGGACGGCTATACGCGTGAAAATGCACGTGTGACCAGGCTATACCTACTCCCATAGCAATAGCTTGCTCGCTGCGTCTTTGCGCTAGAAAACTTAAATACGTGCAAAAACGCGTAAGGCTTTTTTTTTCGAAACTTTCGTCGCCCTGCTCCCTCATACGAGAGGGTTGCATTTCCTGCGGCAAGTGCATGGACCGCTGTGTCTTCCGTTGTGTGCTAGCATACAGCCGTCATTTGCCTTTATGTCAACAGATTCAGAATTTACAGAATATTTCACCGCACAGCATAGATATGGCATGTGTACGCATTTTATGTAGTGCGTACGTGCAACTCATTTCTGCTTCACTTACGCCGGTGCAAACAGGAAGCGGCCTTGTACCTCACAGAATCTCGACTGATTGGTGTACTAGTGATGCAGGAATGAACTCCGGTCTTATTCAGTGCATAGTGCATATAATCAATTTAACAGGACGCGTTAACTCCGACGAGAACTGTCAGCGCCTGCAACAAGAGTTTACTTACGCTGTACTGCGCACAGCAGTAATTCATGCTTGTCGGCTGTCTGTTTCGTGCATTCTGTTGCGAGTCGGTGGAATTTCACTGCTGTCATCAACCCCTTCGTGTGTACATTGCTGGTTTGGGATTCCACAACAAAACAGCAATTACCAGCCTTCCGTAATTGTTGGTTTGGGATTCAACAACACAACAGTAATTACCAGCCTCCCGTAGGGGCGCAATCGCAAACAAGAGACGTTTCTCGCGCAGACTAAGCCTACGTTCACACTTGGGAAGCGGCAAGCGGGCGGAAAGGCCAAAGCGGCCGGAAAATTTTTCCGCGCCTGTCCAAGTTGTTCACATTTGTTTTGCTACCGCCGCGGCCGCCGCTGCCGTTTTCGTCCAGACCCATCTCGTCTGCGTACGTTTGTCGGCGTGGTGGCGCTGATTATCGCCTTATTTCGAGTGGTATGTTTATTCTTTGACCCACGTACCGTCATCAAAAATGATCATTTTACGCAAGTTCGCGTGTCATCTGCGACCTTCGGTAAATTCCTCGTAGTTCCGTAATTCTCCTCACACGGGCGCGGTAGCGCTGAGTCACAGGTTGGTGCCTAGGCGGGATAATATTTCTTTAATAGCTTTTATTTTCAAGTTGTAATAACATTTCATCATTTCGTATTGTCGGCGTCTCCAGGACACCAAAGGGGCAACGGGAACACCACAGCTAAAAACCGGGCTGGCCCTTGTGTTGGGGCTCGCCAAAGCCTGCGCGTCCTACGTGAGACCTACGATCCCAATCTATCGTCGCGACGAGAAAAGCACCCCGCGACTTCTGCAACATACCGTACACGTGCGAGGAGAATTATGGAGCGCCAACGAGGAATCTGCCTAACTATATTGTCTGCCGTGGAAGTGGAAGAAGAAATGGCTTTTATACTTCTTCCTACTTGTTTTCTAGAAATGGACAATGAATAAACGGAAGACGCGGACACCTCGGAAACGGCGGTGGTGGGTTTGCCTGGCTTTGCTATAGTGTTAGAAGTTGCGTCACGCCAAGGCTTCGTTGCCGCACCTCCGGTCGCGCGACGTTGAATACTATCGCGAGTATTGCTGACAGTATATGTTTTAGTGCCACTCTTGTCGTAGAGCAAGGGCTGGTTCTTGATCGCGTCGATCAGCATTACAGCCTACACTTTTGGTGCCATGTTCAATTTTACGACCGGTCGTTAACACGCTAGTGTAGCTTCCAGTGAAGCAGAACGACTTTCCGCCGCGTTTCCGCTTTGCCATGGCGAAAAAATTGGCCCGAGACCGATTTGGCTCGCAGCCTGTTTTTCTGCCTGTTTTGACGCCTAGGCGGGCGGATTTTTGCAAGATTTTGCCGCTTCCGACAGCTTCGAGACCAAGTGTGAACGTAGCCTGCGCGAGCGCGGCCTAACCGGCACTTGAAGGGTAGCGGCGGAAATGCATACCGGAGATTTCGACCACCTGGGGTCTTTAACGTGCACCTAAATCTAAGTAAACGGGCGTCGAGCGTTTTCGCCATCATCTAAAATGCGGCTGCCGCATTTGTTGCTTCATTTGTTGTGCATTTGTTGCTTCAGAATGCGGCCGCCACATTCTCGCCCAAAACTGCACAGAGTGTCAAAGCCTTGACAAACACTGCGACAGTTTTTTCCATATATGCAGACATGATTCGCTGTAAATTACCAACCCAAACGGAAGCGCCCAGGAATGAAATTGTGATAGTAGCACCGGTTTCATGAATTATGTAAGCGCGAAGCGACGAGAACACAGGGTGGGCAAGGGGGGGGGGGGGGGGGGGTTGCGGAAAAAATATCGGCGGGGGGGGGGGGGTTTGAACCCCCCCACCCCCCTGGCTACGCCCCGGCCCTGCTCATTTGGCCGGCCGCCACTGTGGCCTCCTACAGTGAGCGAACGTTCATCTCTCTACGAGGCCTTACTGGAGCGGCTGTCGCGCGCTGTCATGTGAATGAAACGGCGTCTTTCTCGCGTGTTAGTGAGCGGGCAAAATTGGTGCGTGTCTGGCGTTTTCTAATGAACCCAACGTTTGCTGTATATTAGGAACCACTCCCTCTAATACGTCATAAATACAAAAAAGATAGAAAAGAAGAAAAAGAAAACGCGGTGGCCAAACATTCAGTTGCAGTGTGCAAGTAAGTCTGATTACGAATCATCTTTCTCGCCCTGCAAATTATTTATGCGACCTGCTCTACGCTTTGATTCTGTCGGTCGTCGAGATTTTACAGTACTCTAGCGTGCCCCCACGCGCGACCTTCAGTGTGCGCCTGCTGTTAGTGGGTGTCGCGTTTCAGGAGTATATAACACAAACGCGAATAATGGGAGCATTGATACACAAGTAAATAATAAAAAAAATATTGTGTACAAACGTACATTCAATAACCATAATGCATCCACTTTTAGTTTTTGTGCAGGTGGCAAACGTATGTTTTATACCACAGCCTAAAGTGCCTGCAGCGATAGCGGGGGCTTTCCATCACATTGAACCGTAGTAATAATTCATGCCACAACAACGTTTGCCACAATATTCTCCGATGTATGATCACTGTTTCTGTAGCTTCCTTTTAGATTATAATGGCACGTACGCAGTAGAGATTAGAGCACTGCACGGGCCGATTTTTGCGGCCCGGGCCCGGCCCGGGCCCGTTTTCACATTGGGCGGCCCGCCCGAGCCCGATCAAAACTTTTATGGCGAGACCCGAGCCCGGCCCGGGCCCGGAAATAATCTACGTTACCCGCCCGGCCCGGCCCGCCACCCCTTTACCTTAAGCCCGAGCCCGGCGCGAGCCTGACTCGAAACCGGCCCGAACCCAGCCCGAGACCGAAAAATACATGTTTTTCAGAGTTGAGAAGCCCGAGAATAACTCGCAGAAAGCCCGAGCCCGGCCCGGGCCCGCGTCAAAAAACCCGAGCCCGGCCCGGGCCCGGGTCAAAAAGCACATACCGTGCCCGAGCCCGGCCTGAGCCCGTGAAAACACTCCTCTACCCGGCCCGGCCCGGCCCTCGGGCCGGGCCGGGCCCGGGCTTTCGGGTAAGCCCGAGCCCGTGCAGTGCTCTAGTAGAGATCAGTGACGAATGAATTGCTGCTGTCTCTCTTGTGCATACGCTCGTGCAAGATTTAAATTTCTTTTTTACATTGCGAAACCAAAGATCCTCACTGGTTTCAATAAAATATAATTTAGTCCAACCTGCCTCATTCCCTCGGCCCCACAACATGTCGTATAGTTTAGTTCAGGCTAAAAACACCACATCAGAATCGAAATACGACACAATAATAAGTAAACTTCCAATCCACACAGTAGGTCACCTAAGCCACGAATGCCAACTCGTTTAGAGGTTACAATCTAAAGGTTGCAAGACATTTGGCGTTGCAGTAACCTTTAAAACATACGCTTCGGCACATGTAACCTCTAGCCGCGACGGTAATTAACGAAATCACAAAGATCAAATTTTTTTAGTCACCGAGTTCCCTTTATGTTATAAGTTACTCGCAATTATAGGTTAACATAAATGTTACCGTGCTAAGAGTGTATGCGCAACTTTAGGTATAGAGTGATGTGGCAATATAACCCGCATATACCGCATGACATATAGCCAGACGTGGCATACACAAAAACCCAAATATATACTGCATAAAGCTAACAGACAATAAAGCCAAGGAAAGAATAGGAGAAATTAAGTGTGATTGAAATTATAATACAGGAAGTAATGAAGAAAAGGGAAATGAAAGTGGACGAAAAGATAACTTGTCACCGGCGGGAACCGGACCCTCAACCTCAACGCACGCGTGTATTACGCATGCGTTGCACTACCAGTTGTGCTACGGCGACGGCCATCAACTCGTCCACTAACTTGGGTATTTAGGTTAACTAGATCTAGCCCCAGGTGTGTTAACCAGTGCCACTCAGAACCATGGTGGGCGGATGTGGAACATACGAATATGTACTGGAATTTTAGCTCACGGGATGCCGACGCCGACACCGTATTTTCTGCGACAAGGCGCCCTTAACGTTTTCTCGTTAAAATAAAACCGGCTGTGACGGCGTTTCGACTCAGTTGATACGATATATCTGCAAAATAAATGCATAATTGCTCAAGTTCACACACGTAAGCATTACAAGAGTGTAATAGTAGATTCTTGGTTGCGATGGGTATACATGCATAAGCTAGCTAAAAGAGAAAGCAAAAGCGAAGTAGCAGCCGAGCAAAACAATGCTTACGCAGTAGCAGACAATTCTCAGAAGTTCTGTGACGTTTTTAATTTAATAATGCCAATAACATTCTCTGGAAACATTCCCCAGTTTGTGGTATGGATGTATGTCCGCACCTAACTCTTTCCCGCCAACTTGGGTCACTAGGTAGTCCGTGGACAAATGGGTAGAGCATCGGGTTGCTGTGCTGAGGGAACGAGGTTGAAAATCAACAGTTTCATCAAGTTAGGTCACTGGTTATGTAACGCTGGGTATGTGGTCTTGTTCAATGAACCTCTTTCACGCCAAGTTGAACCACTGCATATGTGCCGCTTTTCATTGGCCCCCTCTCACGCCAATTTTGGTCACTGGATGTCTGACACTGGCTATGTGATGCTCTTTAATGAACTTTGACGCAAAATTTGGTCAAAAGGTATGTGCCACTGGGTATGGGCCCCTCTCCAATGAACACATCAGAAAGCTGCGCACTTGTTGGATAGGTTTTGTATGGAACGTGACATGCTCGGTACATAGAAGAAAGGCCGCAATGTCAAGAGTGATTCGCAGTTTAGCCTGTTCGTGACACCAGTGAGAAGCCAACTACATCGTTAATCGTTCCAATTGTTTATATGTTTTGTAACGGAATGAGAGACACAGAGACAGTACCCGTTCCTGGGCCAGCTGTTCTGTTATACTCCCACCTCCTCTTCCTGTACTTCGCTCTTCGCCCAAACAGCCGAGACACGGTGTCGTACTTCCACATCACACTCGGCCACGCTGCGGACCTGGCAAACAAAGACGAAACGACAGTTCAGTCCAATCGGCGTAATGCTTCCTTGAGGCACAACACGTGCACGGCGAAGTTATTTCTTTTCCGCCGGTCAAGTGCAAAGCTTGGATCCGAGCTGCTAACGCACCGTGTATTATCTCCTACGCGCTCGGTGACGGTGAAGGGCCCCTCCAACTTTGCGAGTAGATTCTTGCCTGGACAGTTGCCACCTCTTTGCACCCACACCTCGTCTCCGATTTTGTACGCAGGGGCAGGTCGACGGCGGCGGTCATAATAGCGCTTCTGTTTTTTCTTGCGCATGTGTGGCTTTTTCCTTCGCCGCAGCTCTGATCTTCAGGCAGGCCACTATGCGACTGTCTGGGCGTGTGACTCTAGCGGGAGCATCTAGCCTGAGGACCGCTTTCAGCTGGGGCAGCTTCCCATATACGATTTCATACGGCGTCACACCAGTAGAGGTCTGCAGCGCTGTATTGACCGCATAGACAGGTGCCGGAAGGTCGGCCTCTCCTTTCTGTCCTACCTTTGTATATAGAGCGAGCCTTGCCTGAATGTTCTGATTTGTTCGCTCAGTAAGGCCGTTTGCCTGGGGATGAAACGCGGGTGTATGATGATGCTGCACCCCCGCCGTGGAAAGGCACATTCGCAGTTCCCGGCTGCGAAATGTTGTGGCACGATCTGATACCAATTTCTTTGGCAAGCCAGGTCTCCATTCAAACCTGTGTTGCAGAAAATAGACTAAATGAGTGGATGCCAGGGATGGTACGGCAGTCACTTCCACGTAATTGGACAGGATAGTCCACAGCTACAATTATGTAGCGGTTTCCAGCAGTGGAGGTGGGTAGCGGCCCTATGTAGTCGATACCAACTGTATGAAAGATGTGTTCGGGTACCTCCACAGGTGTTAACAGTCCAGGCTGGCGCCCCGGCAGTCGCTTAAACTGTTGACACGCTTCGGAGCTAGCAACGTAGGAGCGCACATTGCTTTGCATCTTCGGCCACCAGAAGCATTCTTGTAGCTTGCGGAGCGTGGCCCGTTGACAAATGTGCCCTCCTTCGGGGGTGTTATGAATGGCTCGCAGTATCTCTGTGCGAAAACATTTCGGAATGGCCAGGAGGTAACGTTCTTCCGAGCAGTTCTTTTGCCACCAACGACGGCACAATACACCATTGCGTATTGCAAACATCGAGTTTGTTTTTGTGCCCGTTATAGAGGCAATAATTGTCGCGAAGTCTATCTCCTTGTTGCGCTTAGGGTAAGTCTACTTGGGCAAAAAAGATGTGATTTTGCCTGTTTCGTTCCAAGCGTTCGAGGGGGTTGCGTGATAAGGCATCGGCGGTGTTATTCAAGACCCCGGCACGATGACGCACGTCGAAATCATATTCCTGAAGCGTGATAATCCACCGGGCGAATTTGTGCTTTAGCTGTTGCTTAGAAAACATCCATGTTAACGCAGAATTATCAGTTACCACGGTAAATCTGCGCCCGAAGAGATTGTGTCGGAATTTGTCATCCACGCTCCACACCACTGCCAGACATTCAAGCTCATTGGAGTGATAGTGGCGCTCGGTGTAGGAGAGTTTACGGCTGGCATAAGCAACGATGTGTTCGACGCCATCAGGATCGCGTTGCTCGAGCACTGCCCCTAGACCGACTTGGCTGGCATCGGTGTGAACTTCAGTGGTCCAGTCATCATTGAAGTGGCTTATTATTGGGCAGACAGTGAGCTTTTGTTTTATCGCCCGGAAAGCGTTTTATTGCGCGGCGCCCCACTTAAACTGTGCGTCCTTTTTAAGGTGATCACTCAAGGGAGCTGCGATCGAAGCGAAGTGTGCAATAAACCACCGCAAATACGAGGTCATACCCATTAATGACTGAACCTATTTCAAAGAGATCGGTGTGGGATATTCCGACACTGCCGCTATGCGCTCCGGGAGTGGCTGACTGCCGTCAGGGGAAATATTATGTCCAAATCACGCTATCTTAGACAGACCAAACTGGCACTTCTCGCGGTTTAAGCGAAACCCCGCCTCGTAAGGTCTGTACAGAACTTCATCTAAATTGCGAAGGTGTTCATTCTCGGTGGTGGAAACAACCAGGATGTCAGCTAAGTAGACCCCACAGGCTTGGTTCTTCAGAGACCCTAGAACTGAAATCATCGCGCGCTGAAATGTACTAGGGGCCGTGCACAGCCCAAACGGCATGCGATTCAATTTATACAAGCCCGGCGGAATGCGAAAGGCTGTCTTGCACTTATCTTCTTCAGCGACGTTGATCTGCCAATACCCTGCGCGTAAGTCGAGCGACGAAAAGAACCTGCAGTGGCGGACTGTGCCTATAGCGTCGTCAGTGCGGGGTAAGGGGTACGAGTCGGGCGTCGTACACTTGTTGAGCTGCCGGCAATCCACGCAGAAACGCAAGGACCCATTTTTCTTCCACACGAGAACGACGGCCGCTACCCACAGGACTTGAAGGCCTAATTAGGCCCGCGGCGAGCATTTCGCGCACTTGATCTGCGATCACGGAGCGCTCCCTCTCAGTGTATCTTCTCAATGGTACGCATACCGGAGAATGGTTCCCTGTCGGCATTCGATGCAGGAACATCTTTGTGCCCGGGAGATCGGCGGTAGTGTCAGCGAACACCGCTTCATGGCGAGCCAGTATCGAATTTAATGTAAGCGAACGAAGCGGCTCACCTCTCGGCATTGGCAGGGACGTCGCAGTAGTCTCAATTGACGCAGGCCGGAGCTGTACATGGCCGCGATCGATAGTGAGTTGAATGTCGTCGGACAGTAGAAAATCTGATCCGAGAATCATGTCAGTAGGTAGGTCCTCGAAGACGGGAATGGCCGGGAGAAACATTGTTCCTGCTGTTGTCCGGACATAAACGTCGAGCATGCCCACCGGCATCACACTACCTCCTAGTCCGTGGATTGGAGGCTGCGTCCAGGGGGGAAATGGGGTCGGGAGCATGACGCTGGTGTTGTGCCGTCTGCTGGCCGCCGGTATCAATGAGTGCACACAAGCCGCCTATTTCTTCGACATGTACTGGTGACAGTGGAATTGGGTAGGCCTGGTACTGAATTAGGCACTGCGGCGATTGGCGGCATTCCTTGGCGTGGTGTCCAAGACGTCCGCAAGAAAAGCAGCCCCGGCGCGCTGAGATGGGTGCTGACTAGCTGGCCTGCGGCACGCCGAAAGTGAGACGGCGTCGAGTACACTGCTGCAGTTCCGCTGCCTTCTGAGCGAAAAGCAGGGTTGGCTGTGTTTTCAATGAGAAGACAGGATGGAAGCATGAGTAGAGTCGCACAGTCCGTCGATAACGTACTGGCGCGCAGCCGGAGACGGCCATGTGAGGCCACAGTCGTTGAGGAGTCGGAGCTATCGTAGACATAATTGATGACGTCTTCAGTGGGAGCTCGTCGGCGCGACCGCATACGCATGAACTGGTCATCCTATGTGGATGAGAGCGAGCTGAAGGCAAGCACTAAAGCTGCACTCCATTCGGTCCAAATTTCGTGGTTCCAGCCATCGTATCGGTGCCATGTTTTGGGGAAATCGCGATTTCGACTCTCAGCAACCGACGTTTTGACTTTGTCAGGATAATAGTGGCGACTGCCCAGGGAATTGATGCTTTGCAGCCATAGTGTCGGGTTATCCGGAAACCCTCGAAATTCCGGAATCTATGTGAGAGATGGCGGAGGCAGCGCGGTACGTGCCAAGGCTGTGACGACGGAGATCTTGGCGTATTCGAAGTACCTGGTCATAGCAGCGATTACCTGTGTGAATATGGTGGGGTCGCTGGGAACCACATTCGAGGTATAGGAGTTATGAGCTCTGTCGTCGATGCTGAGGTCGCTTGCGGCGCGGTATACGGGAAACAAAGCCCAAGGGAGCGTGTACGACGTTCCTTGGCGCCGAGGTAGTTTCCATATCTACGCCAGTTGAGTGGCTGACCGTAGCTGTGTTGATGGGAGCGTGTGTGTCTGTGCTTGCTTTAAAGACTCCCTCGTATGAACCGAGAGGCAAATAAATGCGCGTATTTATATTCGGTGGACATGGGTAATCCGGACATCAACACATCCTGTGCTTACACCAAGCGCGCACGTTAATCTGATCGTGTGCGCTTTGTGTACGTGTGAATTGTTTTTTTTTTATTTCTTCTTTTTTTACATTTTAATGCGTTCAGCGTTCTTTGCCTAGTTTAGGCAAAGAATGCGCTTTGTGAACTCTTTATTTCATTGGCAATGTTGGGGTACGTGACGCACTTTCCCGGGCCTATCTATATATCCATCAATCTATCTCTCTTACGCCAACCCAGTGGCTAAAGTTGTCTAACAGGTTGGCCCGCTATGTATGTCCTAGTGGCCGTGATGCCGACATGGTGGTTCTATCGTCCTCATTCCAGCTTCACCACCTGACTCTCGTCCTGCCGTCGTTGGGGCCGAATTCTGCGTGGGCGTCGTTTGGAGTCGCCTGTCCCTCTGAATCACTTGCGCGCTGACATGACACTTGGACGTGCACCCAGATGTCTTCATGCTGCATCTGGATCTCATCGGTGCACTAAGAACAACCTGGCTAAATAGTATCCAACTTCGCTAGCAGGAATTATCGCACAGGCGCGAGTTATTTCGCAGTTATCTTTATGTTATCGCGCCAGTATGAGTGCCGAGGTCCCGGTTACAGTGTCAGGAATAGCTATATGGTCATTTTGCAGCGACTCTCTTCATAATGGTAGCAAATTTCTGCTGCTCACAAAGTAAGAAAAATACTACAACTTATTAACTGATGTTTTAAAAGCCTTTTCGATAGAAGCAGAGGACCGATGAACCGAATACTAGCAAATAGACCCTATAACTTCAATTTAGCTAACAATCTCTACAAGCTCTAACCTCATATCTGGTTACACATAACATTTCCGGTTGTCATTCCCCAATACGTTCAAATATGGTTACGTGGTTGTTCCGGGAGCTGTACAGTTCAGCATAGAATTCCTGTGCTCTGGACTCACGCTTGTGATAATCATCTGTGCAATGTGTCCTTTCACCTAGTTCCTCCCATTATCATCCCCCATTGTGACCCTCTTTCTTCCCCTCCTCCCCTTCCCTTACGTAGAGTAGCAGGCCAGATGCTCCATATTCCGGCCGACCTCTCTACTTTTTCACATCAATAAACTACTTCTTCTTCCTCTGCTCTGCTTATTACATCGCCGAAATTGCTGAAGTAGCCTCTATTTTAAGCCTAAATTCAACTGAAAACTGCTGCTGCATTTCATTAGTATGCACCTTTTGCAAGCTTCTTTAGCACTTCATTTCCTCCGATATCTACGATCATCTTGATACCGTTGCTCAGATATGTAGTGAGCTGAGACTTTCAAAGTGCTCCCCCATGGAGTGGGCTTCCATACTTGGAGCCACTGTGAATACTGTAAAATAAACCCTTTTTTCTCTCGCTCTTACTCCGAACGTACTCATCCCTCTGCCTGAAGGATCACCGGCATAAACGCTACCCGAGTCTCAACAAACTGGCAGCAGCGGCGGGATTAGTCTCCGACCTTTTTGATGATCAACATGGTTTCATTTAATGGTTGTCTTGTGATACTCAACAACTAGAACTCATGTGTGAAATACACTATGAGAGCTGAAATTTGGGCTAGTATGTGGGAATTCCCTGCTTCACAGGAAGCAAAAAAAAAAAAAGCTAACGAGCGTACGCTCGTCCTGTCTCGTCTTCCTTACTTGTGTCCTTGTTTTTTTAGCTTCAAGTCAATTGGGAGTTACACTCTCGCATGAATAATAACACGCGCATTTACTCCTAGAAGAAGCAGCATCAAACTGTGATTATGGAAGGACACGGCCGAGTATGCTCTTAAACCTATGCAAAATAACAACGTCCCTTATGATGCTATATACACACCCTCGATATTTCCATGTTTTTATGAGTAGTCTGCATAGCGCTATGCTTCAAGCATAGACCTCCATACAAGCGTCAAGAATGAACTGCTTCTGAACCACAAAGCAAGCCGTATGACAACAGTTACTCGCGCGTGTTTGCGAGTGCAATCTGAAGGCGATTTGAAGAGTGGTGATTAGCTGCTCGGTAAAGAACTGTGCTTCACCACTTTGAGTTAATTAACGTATCGGTCATTTGTGCACCGCGGTTTCCACTTCGAGATGTTTGGACGTAGCTGCAACAATAACATACTTCTGCAAATTACTCGAGTAGGCCAGTAGCGGAGCGTAATGTCATCGTTGGTCTTTTTGTGAGATGTGCATACTGTCTTAGTATCGAATTGAGAGACGGCGAATGGAACGCGTCTTTTTTCGTTCCGTGAAAGCACGCGTAAATTTTATGCAAGCAGATGGTGCAGTTGTAGTACCTGTGACGAGAACTGCGACATGCGGCAGTTGTTTTCGACTGGAACGCACGCTACAGGAACTTTACCGTGGATGAAGCGCATAGTTTTCGGTTTTGCATGCTTATATGACTGACGTGTCCTAACTTTAAACATGCCGAAACTCAGCGCATTTGCCGGGCGTATTTTCATTACAGGAAACTACTGCATCCGTCCTATGCACAGACGAGAATGTTACAGGGGTACGCCGGATGTGGCTTTACCCGCAAAGTAAACTCCGTCAAAAAAAAAAAAAAAACTCGTGCCTGAGAGTACCATCATTGCCGTACAATGGAGATCGGAGTCGCAAAATTGCGGAAGGCTGCAGTTTTTTGTTCGTTTTCTCGCAAATGTGTGCGCGCATGACATTCACAGCGTCCTCTACACGTGTATACACTGAGCATTTGCGTCTATATCCTGGGGCATTGGTCTCTTTGTGCAAGCGTACACTAGAATGCAAGCAAACAGAGCCTCAAATGTCTACGTGACCAGCGCAGCATAGGCATACGTCGTGTCTTCGGTCACGTTGAAATTACCGCCTAGCCCAAACGTCCATTCGTTCTTTTATTGCGATAGCAATTATATGGACACTCAAAAGCAGATTTCTGCCGTCGGCGTCGCCGTCGCCGTAGCCGTCGCCGTCGCCGTGAGGTTCCGTATGACGTCAATGGAGATGAAATCGTCGCCGCGCGCCGAACGCTGTATGTGCGACTGAAAGGGCGCGAGGGGCGCGCGCTTTCACGGGGAGTGAACGCACGGCCGAGAACAAACGCGCGTTCTGCGCCGTGCTCGCTTAAGGGCTGCAGAAGTAAGCGTCTCTTTCCTCCTTTACAATCACCATATATGTAGAGCAAACGCGCCTTCTTCCGAAGCGCGAGAGGCCGTGGGGGAGGGGGGGGAGGGGGAGGGAAGGGAGGCGACGTTTAGCTGCGGCACCAAGTTCCTATTATTGCGATAGCAATTATATGGACACTCAAAAGCAGATTTCTGCCGTCGGCGTCGCCCTCGCCGTCGCCGTGAGGTTCCGTATGACGTCATTTGGAGAAGAAATCGTCGCCGCGCGCCGAACGCTGTATGTGCGAGTGAAAGGGCGCGAGGGGCGCGTCTTTCACGGGGAGTGAACGTACGGCGGAGAACAAACGCGCGTTCTGCGCCGTGCTCGCTTAAGGGCTGCAGAAGTAGGCGTCTCTGTTCTCCTTCACAATCACCATGTATGTAGAGCAAACGCGCCTTCTTCCGACGAGCGAGAGGCCGTGGGGGAGGGGGAGGGAAGGGAGGCGACGTTTAGCTGCGGCACGCAGTGCCTATTTATATCAGAGGCTCCGGCAACAGTCACCAACGCCGCACGCATTTTGAGCGAACGCGGGCAAAACGCCGATGGCGTCGACAACAGTTCTGCGTGTTGCCGATGCTGCTGCATGTCCAAGTTTATACAGCTGATAAAGCTAATATCATTACTCCGTATAGCTCTCTACAAATTTGCTATCGCAATTGATGCTTCGCCTTTCAGGTGAAACTGCGACAACTTTTTTATATCAGAGGCTCCGGCAACAGTCACCAACGCCGCACGCATATTGAGCGAACGCGGGCAAAACGCCGACGGCGTCGACAATAGTTCTGCGTGTTGCCGGTGCTGCTGCATGTCCAAGTTTATACAGCTGATAAAGCTAATATCATTACTCCGTATGGCTCTCTTCAAATTTGCTATCGCAATTGATGCTTCGCCTTTCAGGTGAAACGGCGACTTTTTATTGCGATAGCAATTATATGGACACTCAAAAGCAGATTTCTGCCGTCGGCGTCGCCGTCGCCGTCGGCGTCGCCGTCGCCGTCGCCGTCGCCGTGAGGTTCCGTATGACGTCATTTGGAGATGAAATCGTCGCCGCGCGCCGAACGCTGTATGTGCGAGTGAAAGGGCGCGAGGGGCGCGTCTTTCACGGGGAGTGAACGCACGGCGGAGAACAAACGCGCGTTCTGCGCCGTGCTCGCTTAAGGGCTGCAGAAGTAGGCGTCTCTTTTCTCCTTTACAATCACCATATATGTAGAGCAAACGCGCCTTCTTCGGACGCGCGAGAGGCCGTGGGGGAGGGGGAGGGAAGGGAGGCGACGTTTAGCTGCGGCACCAAGTGCCTATTTATATCAGAGGCTCCAGCAACAGTCACCAACGCCGCACGCATTTTGAGCTAACGCGGGCAAAACGCCGATGGCGTCGACAACAGTTCTGCGTGTTGTTGCTACCAAAGCCGCTCACCTTACTTCGTATGACATTGCTGTGTTGCTATCGCATTCATTGCTTCGCCCTTAGGGCGAAACTGTGACATTTTTTGACAGGCAGCAGATCTGCATTCCTGGTTCCTGGCGTCACTCGAACATCTCAAGTGCTGGCTTGCACCTGCTTATTCCACCTTTTATTGCGATAGCAATTATATGGACACCCGAAAGCGGATTTCTGCCGTCGGCGTCGCCGTCGCCGTGAGGTTCCGTATGACGTCAATGGATATGAAATCGTCGCCGCGCGCCGCCGAACGCTGTATGTGCGAGTGAAAGGGCGCGAGGGACGCGCGCTTTCACGGGGAGTGAACCCACGGCGGATATGATGATAAGTGGTTCTTGAGGGAAAGGGAAAGGTGCTGAGCCGTGCTCCCTCAAGGGCTGCAGAAGATAGCGCCAACCTTTCCCTTTCCCTCAAGAACCACTTATATATATATATATATGAGGGAGCACGGCTCAGCGCCAGCGTTAAGGGCTGCAGAACTAGGCGTCTCTTTCCTCCTTTACAACCACCATATATGTAGAGCAAACATGCCTTCTTCGGACGCACGAAAGGCCGTGGGGGGGAGGGGGAGGGAAGAGAAGCGACGTTTAGCTGCAGCACCAAGTGCCTATTTATATCAGAGGCTCCGGCAACAGTCACCAACGCCGCACGCATTTTGTGCGAACGCGGGCAAAACGCCGACGGCGTCGACAACAGTTGTGCGTGTTGCCGGTGCTGCTGCATGTCCAAGTATATACAGCTGATAAAGCTACTATCGTTACTCCGTATAGCTCTCTACAAATTTGCTATCGCAATTGATGCTTCGCCTTTCAGGTGAAACTGCGACAACTTTTTATGCATGCGCCTGTGGTGTAATGGTTGGAGCATCGAGCTTCTGTGCAGGGGTGTCAGTGCTCGAAACCGAAAATCGTACGTGTTAATGCGTAAGCATTCTTTGGCGAGCGTCACAGCAAAATTTGTCCATCTCGTGACGCGTTTCTATCTCTAAATTATGCAAAATTGTTTAGGTTCACTCATGCAATCGTTATAATAGTGTAATAGTAGGTGATTGGTAGCGTTAGACATAAAAAAACTATGAAAAAATGTCACAGTTTCGCCCTAAGGGCGAAGCAATGAATGCGATAGCAACACAGCAATGTCATACGAAGTAAGGTGAGCAGCTTTGGTAGCAATATGAATTGTAGTAAACATGAGCTGATTAATTAAGCAGGTGTGCTGCGGCGTAAGTAGACCGACATGAAGAGAGACTCGATGATCACGAGAAGACGCGTGTGAAACGGTGGTGTTGATGAGAAGCACTTCCCGTGGGCAGCGCGTGCGAAGGGACACACCTGTAGCGCTGCACTGCCGATCCGGGCAGCATTGCATGTGTAGCGTGCGTTGGAAAATGTCGCCCGACTAGTACTAACTGAAGGAACAAGCGTGGTGTGAGCGCGCACAAACAAACACGAATAGATCACACTGAATGACTGCAGACAACGACTGTCAAAACGCTGGCAGCAAGCATACGCCGCAGCGGCGAAGGTACGTGCGGTCTATCGCTTCAACGGAAACTGAGCGGCGAATGAACGGCGCATAAAGGTCAGAGCCGTGTGGAGATAAGAGACGGTGCGGATGAGCGACGAGCGCGGTTGTTGGCAGAGTAGAAGTGCGCCCCCCCCCCCTCCCTCCGGCGCTGGCTTACTGCTTCCTTGATTGCGCGTGGGAGATGAGTGCGTTCACTCTCCGTGATAGCGCGCGTCCCCGCACGCTTCCGCTCGGGCATACGGCGCGCGGCGAATATTTTATCTATACGGAACCTCACGGCAACGGCGACGACGACGGCGACGACGACGGCGACGGCGACAACGACGGCGACGCCGACGGCAGAAATCCGGTTGAAGTGTCCATATAATTGCTATCGCAATAATATACTTCTGACCGGGATTCACACCACGGACCGCAACGTGGCAGCGTGATGTATGTGTGAGCCACATTACATTTACGGGAGAAAAAGCTGCTCGGGCCTAAATGCACACCACAACCAGTTCAAGTAAAAAGGACGTTAGGACGTTTCTCTCGTTTTACTTAGTTTTCTACAGTCCTGCAGTATTGCAGACGCATTCTTTGGCGAGTACCCCAGCAAAATCTGTCCGTACCGCGACGCCTGATATCTGCAAAACAAATGCCTGTTTGCTCAAGTTAACACATGTAATCGTAATAAAAGTGTAACACTAGATTAAAAACAAAAACTGGTTACGTTGCCGTCTCCACCTTAAGGTCGTAACAAAAAATAAAAATAAAAACATGAGCGCAGCTTGCACTAGTGATGCAATGCTTGAGCAAACAGAGGAGCTTGTGATCGACTAAGTTACAGCCAAGGTCACTATCCCGACGACTCTGGATACTCAAACGCAGACTCTCGCGATCTCGTTCTCGAAACTCGGGATCTTCGAGTCGACGACGCCTCTTCTCGGCGGCAGCTTCGGCACGGTATTCCGGATCGTCTCGCAGCCTATGCGCAGATTCTCGCTTGACCGAACGACCCGATTCAAGACGCGGCCTGGCGAAGCGTTGATATGTCTAGGCGAAGCGAGGCACATGTGGTTGCTAGGCGACGTGGAGTGAGGTCATGGCTTGACGGAGCAGGTTGTCGGTCGTAGAAGCTCGGCGCGACGATGCTGAGCGGCGGCGAAGCCAGGCGCAGCTCTGCCAAGTTGTTGCTAGGCAACGCGCGGTGACGTCATCGCCAGGCGCAGTTTCTGGTCTGCGCTATAACCCTTTTCACAAACCGACGTTTGAGTAGCACAATTGCCCGGCACGGGCGACGTCTAGCATCAGAACATGCTATGCCGCCTTTTTCGACTGGGCCGCACGTTGGCCGCACTTCGGTTGTGTGATCTTCGCCAAGCATTATTTCGAATTATTTTCTTCCGCTTCGCTTGTCTTGTGCCGCTTGACTTGTTACATATCATTAGAAGCCAACAAACAATCATACCAAAGACAACATAGGGAAAATTACTTGTAATCATAGTTTAATTAAAGAAACGATAAATAATTGAAATGAAAATGGATGAAAAAACAACTGGCCGCAGGTGGGGAACGATCCCACATCTTCGCATTACGCGTGTGATGCTCTTACCATTGAACTGCCGCGGCACCTTTTTCCCGTCCATTCTCTGGGGTATAAATGTTTTTAGAACTAGAACTAACCCTGGGAGTGTTAGCCAACGCCACCACTCACAAAGCTAGACGGCGGATGTATAGAACAGCTTTTCTGCCACAGGCGTCACGAGTACGAGATCTTTTTGGGTCAAGGCATAATCATTAATTAATCACGATATGATTAATAAAAATCGGGCCCCTCGGTTCTATTTCTTCTTGTTCGTTACATAACGAGGGCTTGAATCCGGCAACATTGATGCCCTTAGTTAGTATATGTGGGTTTATTGACCAGTTGCCTTCACCCAAAAAGATCACGTACTCGTGACGCCTGCGGCAGAAAGGCTGTTTCACATCCGCCGTCTAGGTTTGTGAGTGGTGGCGCTGGCTAACACTACCAGGGTTAGTTCTAGTTGTAAAAACATAAATACTCCAGAAAGTGGAGTGGAAAACGGCGCCGCAGTAGCTCAATGGTAAGAGCATCGCACGCATAACGCGAAGACGTGGGATCGTTCCCCACCTGCGGCCAGTTGTTTTTTCATCCATTTTCATTTCCATTAATTTATCAGTTCTTTCATTCAATTAGTAAGTGCAAGTAATTTCTCCTATGTTGTCTTTGGTGTCATTGTCTGTTGGCTTCTTATGATATGATTAATAAAAATCGGGCGCCTCGGTTCCCTTTCTTCTCGTTGACTTGTTGCATGTTTCACGTGCTCGCGTGAGTGCTCAGTGTGAAGTGCAATGGCTATAGAAAGCCTAGCCAGTGTATGTGGAATTTCAGCGTCAGTAGCGGTCACAGCCGCGTCTGCTTCGTTGGGACCTGGCGTGCTAATGAGTGATATTTTAAGTGCGAATCAGTTTAAGGGCCCGGGCTGTCGGCGTCCGTCGCGCGTGACCACGCCCGGGCTCTAGCGCTACTCCAGCACCGGCGCATCACTCATTCTCACTTTTCGAGGTTTCACGTTAGTGGAGCTACACTATATACGGCGTACTTTGCTGTTATCGATTGTATTTTTTTTTCATTGTTATTGCTGGGCGCATGTGACTGTAGTCGTTGATTGAATCTGATCACCATTACGTTTCGCGGTTGAAATTACCTCATTTAGTGAAATCAGGCACGTCCGTAGCTGTCGGGCAATGCTTAGAACTAGGCGCCGGCGGCCCGCCGACGCGTGTCAGGGGTTGGTAGGTCATCATCATCATCATCAGCCTATCCACTGCAGGACGAAGGCGATCTCCAATTAACCCTGTCGTGTGCTAGCGTATTCCAACTTGCGCCTGCGAATTTCTAACTTCATCATCCCACCTGGTTTCCTGCGGTCCTCGACTGCGCTTCCCTTCTCTTGGTATCCATTCTGTAACTCTAATGGTCCACCGGGTATCCATACTACGCATTACATGGCCTACCCAGCTCCATTTTTCCCGCTTAATGTCAACTAGAATATCATCTATCCCCGTTTGTTCTCTGATCCACACCACTCTCTTCCTGTCTCTTAACGTTACTCCTAAGATTTTTCGTTCCATCGCTCTTTGTGCGGTCCTTAACAAGTTAAGGTTGGTATGTATGCGGTGGTTACTCCATGCACTTCTGACGCAACTCAACAGCTCAGTCATGCAAAATTTACTGAATCTGGTGCAGCGCAGGGTGCTTATAACTAATTGTAAAAGCAGAAGCGTAGCGCTCGAGCGGCGCGGTACCTGCGGTGAAGTGATACAGACCAGGTGCTAGATTTCGAAATTACCTTTATGTGCAGGGCCCCGCAGGGCACGTATAGACGCAGAGACAATGTTTCCGCTTACATCTTCCATAGGACGCGATTTTTCCAGATCGTTGCGAATTGTTTTTACCGACTAGTTCTCTTGCAGAATGCTTCAATTTGTCTCATACCGGTGTCATACGGCCCCTTTTGATCGCGATCGAGCCCAATCTGGATCAGAATGTTCGACCACGATGGGCTCCCTTCCCCAGATTGAGCAAAGAAGATCGCGACCGAATAATTTGATCGATATTGGGCTCGATCACTATCAAAAGTGCGCCGTGTGACCCCTGTATTAGGCATTGGAATGAAGTCGTGTTTGAAAGAATAACAAATGTAGCTTCTGCCGCTATATATACGAGGAAATATTGCATCGAAGAGCCGACAATTCTCGCAACCTATTGTGAAATGTGCCCAGAAATGATTTACCAAAATGCATTAATTTGCAGATGTGTGCATTGGTTCACATTAGACTGAAATGTCCTCAGGTGAAGTAGGAGACCGTTGAAGCGTGAACATACCACATCGACAGTGGTCTCGCGGAATGCTCTGTTGTGGACACACTTAGTCCCCAAAATCGTTATTTACCGCAGGTTGTTTGTGCACCCATAAACTGCACAGTGCTGGCCTGTAGCCTTTTCATTAGTAAATGCTATTATTTACGAACCTAAATCATTCGTCACAAAAATAAACGGAAACATTGAAGGAAAACTACCACTCCGCAAAGCTAGCGCAACGCAAGCTCACAGTCCAGACCGAACAGGCAACATTGACACGTACTCTCCACGCCAGACCGTCGGAAGCGCCCTCGTGAAGCGTCTATAGACGATCTTATATTCGATTCATGGGCACCGCCATCTTGGGCTGTTACACAACCATTTAAATGTTTTCATCATCATCATCAGCAGCAGCAGCAGCAGCCTATATTATGTCCACTGTAGGACGAAGGCCTCTCCCTGCGATCTCCAATTACCCCTGTCTTGCGCTAGCTGGCTCCAATTTGCGACTGCAAATTTCCTAACTTCATCAGCCCACCTAGTTTTCTGCCGTCCACGACTGCGCTTTCCTTCTCTAGGTAACCATTCTGTAACTCTAATGGTCCATCGGTTATCCATTCTACGCATAACATGGCCTCCCCAGCTCCATTTTTTCCTCTTAATGTCAACTAGAATATCGGTTATCCCTGTTTGCTCTCTGATCCACACTGCTCTCTTCCTTTCTCTTAACGTTATGCCTAAATGTTTCCTTTCCATCGCTCTTTGTGAGGTCCATAACTTGTTCTCGTGCTTCTTTGTTAACCTCCAAGTTTCTGCCCCATATGTTAGCACCGGTAGAATGCACTGACTGTACTTTTCGTTTCAAAGAAAGTGTCTTAGTTTTATGAGAAGTTAAGTCACGTAACATGGTCATGAAGCGTTGAACGCATTTATACAACTGTTTTCATGCTTGCGAATCGGCTGTAGTACCGTAGACTTCGTTGATATAGACAGAAAACGGAAGCATTATCAGGCTAATATAGCGGTACGTAAACGCTTCCATAAAATGGTTTATACGGGCGAACCTCCGGCTTAAAACAGCTCCGCTGTTAAGCGTTTGGGGTGGGAAAACATTTTGGAGGACGCTTAAGCTTCGCCTTCAAGAGTGGAACGCGAAGGCATTCGAAGATCCCTGACTTCTTCTGACGCTTTCCGGCAACTGCAGCTTCTGTAACCGTAACATTTACCGGGAAACGCTGGCGGCGAACGCTAAGCACGAAGGTGAGATTTCAGGTAGAAACGCGGTCCTTTGCGTGGGCCGATCTGGGAGGTAGTGCACAGCCACGCCAAAAACAATACATCATTTTCGGGATGCTGTTATTTTTTCGCACATTTATTATTTCAGTGTGAGGAGCTTTCACATAAAAGGCATGCGCTGTCGGTGTTTTATTTGATGACATTTGTTTGTGGGCTGTCATTCTCAAAATGCCGTGGAATAACTTTATCAAGAATGTAAGACAAAGTACGCGCAACGGTAGGGATAGAATGGTGTGGATATATAACTCGCACATACCGCATGACATATAGCAAGGCGTGAAATACACATATACACAAATATATATATATATATATATATATATATATATATATATACTCTGCATAAAGCCAGCAGACAATGAAGCCAAGGAAAGAATCGGGGAAAGTAAAGTGTGATTCAAATTGGAATGTAGAAAATCATAAAGAGCAGGAAAATGAAAGTGGACGAAAAGTTAACTTGTCGCCGGTGGGAGCCGAACCCGCAACCACCGCATTACGCCTGCGTTGCACCAATTGTACTACGGTGACGGCCATCAATTCGCCCACTAACTTCGGTATTTATGTTTACTAGATCTAGCCCTAGGTGTGTTAACCAGCGCCACTCAGAACCATGGTGGGCGGATGTGGAACATCCGAATATCAACTGGAATTTTAGCTCACGGGATGCTGACGCCGACACCGTATTTTCTGCGACAAGGGGCCCTTGACGTTTTCGCGTTAAAATAAAACCGGCTGTGATGGGGTTACGACTCAGTTGATACGATATAGCTGCAAAATAAATGCATAATTGCTCAAGTTCACACATGTAAGCATTACAAGAGCGTGTAATAGTAGATTCTTGGTTGCGATGGGTATACATGCATGAGCTAACTAAATAAGTAGCAAAAGCGAAGTAGCAGCCGAACCAAACAATGCTTGCGCAGTATTAGTCAATTCTCGGAAGTTCTGTGGCATTTTTTAATTAATAATGTCTCTGGAAACACAATACTAACAACAATACTAACGGCCGAAAACACACCGGCATCCTGCCCAACCACAACGAGCGTGCCCATCTCGTCGCGAGGCAACTTACCCGCCGCGACGCGATCACCCAGAGGGCAGCCGCCGTTGTTGTGCGGGACCCCACCGGAGGAATTATCAACACAACCCAAATCGCGGCGGTCGGAGCTGGGGGCCACGGGGACGCCGACTGTGATATCGAGGAGTTTCCGGCCTCGTACCGAGAGGTTCTTGCACACTATAGGCAAGAACGTATGACATATCCACAACCCCACGGGCGGCTGGACAGGTCCCAGGCAGTCGACCTGAGGCGGTTGCAGACGGGCACTTTCACCAACCCCTATCACCTGCACCGCCTGTGGCCCGCGCTGCACCCATCGCCCGGCTGCCCATGGTGCGAGCACGAACGGGCTGATATGGCCCATATACTTTGGGACTGTCAACGCCCTGAAGAAGAAGGAACAAGAGGAAGGGGGAAGATAACAGCAGGACCTTCTGAAGCGGGGCGCCTCGCTGAGAGATGGCAAGCCGCCCTCCTCAGCGAGGCACCCGAGGACCAGGAGTGGGCCGTCCAGCGGGCCAGGGCCATTGCCGAGGATCTCGAAAGATTTTTCTCCGGCGATGGACCCCTGGCAGCCTAGCCCCGGGCACCAACAGCCTTAACCGCTGGACAAATAAAGTTTATTCCTATCCTATCCTGGAAACACTCCCCAGTTTGTGGTATGGATGTATGTCCGCACCTAACCTCTTTCCCGCCAACTTGGGTTGCTGTGCTGAGGGAACGAGGTTAAAAATCAACAGTCGGATCAAGTTAGGTCACTGAAGAAGAAGTAGAAGTAGGTTATGTAACGCTGGGTATGGGGTCTTGTTTAATGAACCTCTTTCACGCCAAGTTGAACCACTGCATATGTGCCGCTTTTCATTGGCCCTCTTTCACGCCAATTTTGGTCACTGCGATGTCTGACACTGGGTATATGTCACAGACCGCGTGAACGATGCGCAGACGCCGGACTAAATTCCAAAGCCGACTTATCAGCTTCCGAAAATAATCCCATGAAACCAAGGATAATTAATAATGGGCCCTCTGGTGCGCCAGCAAACGCCGGTTGCTGTCCAAAGACCGAGTCAGAGCCCAGAGTTGTCAATACACAACAAAATATATTCTCACACAAGGCAGTTTACACACACACTTGCACACGTAGGCTAGACACAAGACAATGCAAATTAGATGGGTATTCACAAAACACAGGAAAATAATTGACTACAAGCACTAAGAGTCCAACACGTAAAGTACAAAGTGAATAGGAACACTAAGTGTACAATCGTATTCACCCGTGCTCGTCTTGGAGTCAGACGATCTCGGCGTAGCTCGGGGCAAATCACGAAGAAGGAACTTCTTCCGGAAATGCAGACGCTTGATGAACTCGTCGACTAGCTTGCCGGGGAATCCCCTTCTTCTGCAGACGGTCAGTCTTCGCGTTACATCTCTTCACCGGAGCGGGCTGAACCCCTTCTGATTCTCGCACGGCGGTTATATAGCCGTCACAGTCGTTCTCGAACCTTCTTATCGGAGTGGTGCTCTCGTAGCATGGCCAAAGCCTAGGAATATTCTAGTTTTTTCTCGCACCTTCGACCACCGCCGTCGAAGCATCGTCGAGGGGGGGGGGGAGGGGGGGGATCTTGATATTGTCGTGGTCGTTGCATCATGGTCGTTCCAGACAAGTCCTCCGACTTTCGTCATGCCGGCGTCCCCACGCCATCATCGCCATACAGACCTCATGCAATCGTTGTCACTCCGCCCGCAATGATACATTCGTGGTCATTGCATCGTCGTCACTCCCCTGAGCTTCGTTTTCCGACCCTCGTCCTGTCGTCGTCATCATGCTATTGTCCTCCCACAGTCTTCGTCACAAAGTCGTCATCACGCCGTTGTCGTCATACACGTCATCTCACTGTCCCCGTACCCTTGTCATGTCATCGTCGTCACCTGCGATGCCGTGGCCGTTGTTCCACCATCATCATTCTAACTTCGTCATCCGAATCGTGCCGTGCCGTCGCCGTCAAGCCGCCGTCGTCACACAGTCGCTGTCATGCAT
Source organism: Dermacentor silvarum (assembly GCF_013339745.2). Taxonomy (NCBI): domain Eukaryota; kingdom Metazoa; phylum Arthropoda; class Arachnida; order Ixodida; family Ixodidae; genus Dermacentor; species Dermacentor silvarum. The sequence continues at coordinate 84,460,648 of NC_051160.1, forward strand.
CCGTGGTCATACCGTCGTCGTGATACCGTTGCCATTGTCCTCATTCTAGCTTCCCCATCACGTTGTCGTCAAAGCTGTTTTATATCATCGTCATAATTTCAGAATCGTCGTCTCATTGTCGTCATACCGCTTTTGTCATTCCATCATCGTAACACAGTCGCCGTTCTGCCACTCCCCTCGTGGGCGATCTTGGCATGCGAGTGCCATATCGAAGTGGCATGATACCGGAGAATGCCGCATGTAGCCGATGTCTCGGAATGACCATTACAGAATGTAAACAAGCGTGAATTCAACAATACCGCGTGTCGCTAACATTGCCGGATGCTAATCGCATAACCGTCGACAGTCATTGTGAGAAGCGTTCTGCCGTAATTTTTTCATTTTTTTCGTACTCTCCATATCCTGAACCAAGAAGGAGAAACCATCACTGCTCTACGGTGATCAAATATCCTTCCATGTTATTGCTTCAATTCCAAAAGGTAGTATCGATGCGAGGCCGATTTTGGCAGTGATTCAATAATTAACAAATTATTAGATATATTCCGGTATATGTTTAGATTGCAGAACTTGAGCCTACCGAAATCCTAGACAAACGATTCTTTTTTTCTTGCATATGTCATCGCTTAATTATCTTCATTGCAATGTCAGGGGCCTGGTGTTTTCAGCAAGACCGTTTCTTGACCTCATTGGTTACACGTACTATTCTTGTTTTCTTTTACCTGAGCGGTAATAAGTCTCTATCTACTCCCGCTCGTCTGGGTACGGCACATTGCTTGCCGTCATCACAAGGCGTGCGGCAAGTACCGCGAGCATGTGCCCAGTAATTGGGGCCGAATTCTGCTTGGGCGTCGTTTGGTGTCGCATGTCCCATTGAACGACTTGTGCGCTGACAAGGCACTTGGTCGTGCATCCAGATGTCTCCATGCTGCATCTGCATCGTATCGGTGCACCAAGAACCTGCTGGCTAAATAGTATCCAACTTCGCTGGCAGAAATCATCGCAAAGACGCGAGTTGTGTTGCGGTTACCTTTATATTATCGCGCCAGTATGAGTGCCGAGGTCCCGGTTGCAGTGGCGGGAATAGCTATATGTTCATTGTGGATCAAATCTCTCCATAATGGTAGCAACTTTGTGCTGCTCACAATATAAGAAAAACTACTAAAACTTATTGACTGATGTGTTAAAAGCATTTTCGATAGAAGCTGAGAACCGATGAACCGAATACCAGCAGGTAGCCCCTATAACCTCAAATTAGCTAACAACCTCTACAAGCTCTAACCTCATATCTGGTTACGCATGGAATTTCCGGTTATTATTTGCCAATACATTCAAATTTGGTTATGTGGCTATTCTGGGAGTTGTTGAGTTCAGCATCGAATTACTCTGCTGTGCTTATCATATCGCCGCAATTGCTGAAGTAGTCCTTACTTTTAAATACTGAATTCAACTGAAAAGTACCGCCACATTTCATTGGTACGCATATTTTGCCAGCTTCTTTAGCACATCATTGCTTTCGATATCTACGATCATCTTGAGACAAATAAGGTCTTTTTGATAACCAACATGGTTACAGGAAAGGGTTGTCTTGTGATACTCAACAACTATAATTCACGTGTGATTTACACCATCAGAGCTGAAATTTGGGCTAGTATGTGCGAATTGATACTTGACTGGAAGCAAAAAAAAAAGCAAATACGCTCACCCTGTCTCAGCGTCATTTCTTGTTTCCTCGTTTTTTTTTTTTGATCTTCAAGTCAAGTGTGATTACACTCTGACATGAATAATAACAAGCGCATTTACTCCTTGAAGAAGCAGCGTCAAACTTTCAGTATGGAAGGACACGGCCGCGTATGCTCTTAAACCTATGCAAATCACAACGTCCCTTATGATGTCATATACACACGCTGGATATTTCCAAGTTTTTATCTGTGGTCTGCATACCGCTACGCATAAAGCATAGACTTCCTTACAAGTTTGAAGAAGGAAGTGCTTCTGAACCACAAAGCAAGCGCTATGACAACAGTTACTCGTGCCTGTTTGCGAGTGAAACCTGAAGGCGATTTGAAGAGTGGTGGTTAGCTGTTCGATAAAGAACTGTGCTTCGCCACTTGGAGTTAGTTAACGTATCGGTCATTTGTGCACCGCGGTTTGCACTTCGACATGTTAGGATTTAGAAATGTTCGGGCAGCTGCAACAAAGACATATTTCTGCAAATTACTCGAGTAGGTCGGTAGCGGAGCGTAATGGCATTATTGGTCCATTTGTGAGATGTAGACGCTGTCATAGTATCGAATCGAGAGACGGCGAATAGAACGCGTCTGTTTTCGCTCTGTGGAAGCACCCGTCAATGTTTTGCAAGCAGATGGTGCAGTTGTAGTACCTGTGACGAGAACTCCGATAAGCGGCAGTTGTTTTCGACTGGAACACACGCTGCAGGAACTTTAACGTGGATGAAGCGCATATTTTTTTCTGTTTTGCATGCTTATATGACTGGCGTGTCCTAACGTGAAACATGTCGAAACTGGTGGCATCCGCCGGATGTAGTTTCACAAAAATAAACTCCTGGATCCGGCCTATGCACGGACTAGAAATTTAAGCAGATACGCCTGATGTACCTTGACCCATGAAATAAACCCTGTAAACCATAAAACAAACTAGTGCCGGAGAGTACCGCCATATCAGTAGATCGGAGATTGGAGCCAAACAAGTGCTGAAAGCTGCTGTTTTTTGTTCATTTTCTCTCAACTGCGTACGTGCATGACATTCGCAACGTCCCCTACACGTGTATACACTGAGGATTTGCGTCTATATCCTATGGCATTGGTCGCTTTGTGCAAGCGTACAATAGTATGCTAGCAAACAGAGCCATAAATGTTAGCGTGACGAGCGCAGCATAGGCATACGTCGTGTCTCCGGTCACGTTAAAAGTATAGCCTAGCCCAAACGTCCATTCGTTCTCTTTTGACAGGCAGCAGATCTGCATTCCTGGCTAAGAGAAGTTGCAACTTACGCTTTTACTCTGACAGCGGGTGAGATGCATTATCATGTTTATAAGGACTTCTAACTCCGAAAGTTCGTTCTGCGGAAAGTATGTGATGTTAGAGTGCCTGTGTTTAAATGAGGGATTCCGTTGTTTTATTTTAGTCAACCAGCTGAAGTTGAAAAAAATCTTGTAGCCCTGCTGTTCTAAGCGATAATGACTGTGCAGTATAGCTGAGCCGTATTAATTGAGTGTTCTATACGACCGCACCACAAGTACCCCAGCTGCGAACGTCACTAATTGGGCACCCCACGTTCATGTAACCAAGTTCGTCCAAGAAAAACGGCACCTTCACTTTCCCATGTATCAGTTCATCATCGACTTGAACAGGCATCTTGTTCAAGATGCCTGTGGGACAGGCATCTTTGAAGAAATTTACTGTTGAATTGGAGCAAGGGGCCTCAATTGTTTGTTTCGAAAAGCAGTTATCACCGTGAAAATTACCAGCTAGTATTGGTTCTTGCGCACGGCACACAATGGTTCAGGAAGGTTAAAAAGGGATTTGCGTCCCTTTTTAAAAGGAAATGCAGCCATGTGTATTGCGACTCAACCAAGAATCGTGAGTTTATAGACGAGCATTTTAGGCACCAAAATAAGACCGCTTTCTATGAAACTCATATTATGACACCATATTATGACAACTTTCTATCACATTAAGCTAGCATGAAAGTGAGGCGTGGCGTCTAGATGCAGAATTTTCTGCAACCATATCTGCCATGGTATTTCATACTACGTGTCACAAAGGAGGCCCTATTAAGAAAAGGTGAGGCACAAATAGATATATGATGTGTGTTTCGTTGGCTCGACGTGTTATCGAAACTGTAAAACCAAAAAATAATAAGGTAGTCGATTATATCACGATGAAAACTAGAAAGAAGCGTACCTAATATATCAGTCACAACAGCCGTAATTTGCACCATTTATAAAGCTATTCGGTTCGAGGACATGTATCTATCTCGAGGACATGTAACATCCTATATATATTCTGTTCTTTGGAGACATACAGTAAGATAATGCTCATATCTAGTGTATCAATTGATAAACTATAGATATGGGTGGGTAACGTGTACTCTATGTGCCCAGTCATTATGCACAAGTACCTTTGCTCGGTTATCAGCTGGATATGTGTAAAATTGGCGCGAATCAGGCTGTGCCTGTATTATTGCAATATATTCTGCTCGTAATTTGGTTAAAATACCTTACTCCCAGTGCATCTTGTTGGTAAATCTTGTGCTTAACCAATTTTGTTTTATCTCACCTAAATTGCTGCATGCCCTTACTTCACAGTTTTAATTCGAATAATTTCGTGCCTCAGTCGAGTCACTTTGCAGTAAATAAGTAGGCGTCCGTCTCACCTAGTTTCGGACCTCCTCAATAAATAGAAATGCATGGCCGAAGATTATACCAAACCTCTGACCTTCCGCACGGGACCTTATTCCTCTATCTATTAGGCACATTTATCTTATGCCAAAGCGCACCAGCTCTGTGAGACGTTTGGCGTGTGCGTCCCGGACCAGATTGTGACGTTCTGTGCTCGCGACAGGTTGCGCTTTGGCACACGGTCTTAGCCTGCACAGCCTTCAGAATCTTTTCGCATTCCCCTGTCCTTTTCTAGCACCATCTAACGCTACATAGAAGCTGTGAGGCACGTGCCGCCTTCATGATCACCTCAGGTCAAACAGGTTTTCAAATTTCTTGCCGAAGTACAAATGTCATTGTAGTTTTAACGCGCGCTACATGGCCTAGACAGTACGTGTGCTTGTACAGCATATAGTCACAAATAAAATCACAGTCCGTGTTTCCGTGGCTTACGCCCGTCCAGGACCTATGCATAATCGCACGATTGACAAGTAATAAATTCACGTGGACCGGTCGGGGTGCAAACGCGCTGTCACGGTCTTACAAGCGTCGTCAGCGTCGTCTTTCGGCTGTCGTCACACATTCGCTCACGTTGCACATACACTCTGGTCTACCTGGTAACTCTTTCAAGAAACCCAAATGGCGCTGGATAGCCAGCTAAGCGCAAAATTTTCGCATGGCGTCGATACACATAATGCGTGGCGTCTGCACAGTGTTTTCTGGCATGCGAGACCTAATGCATACGCACTCAAGCACACACACACGCACACACACACCATCATCATAATCACCGTATTTTTATGTTCGCTGCTCGATGAAGGCCTCTCCAAGCAATCTCCAATTACCCTTGCCTTGCGCTAACTGAATCCAATTGGTTCTGCAAATTTGCTAATTCCATCACCCCACCTAATTTTCTGCTGTCCTCGACTGAGCTTCCCTTCTCTTGGCACCCAATCTGCAACTCTAATGGTCCACCGGTTATCTGTCCTACCTTTACTTGACGTGTAAAGCTCCATTTTTCGTCTCCTAATGTGGACTACAATATCGGCTCCCCCCTATTGATCTCTGATCTTCCTGCTTTTAACGTTACAGCTAACACTTTTCGCTCCATCACTCTTGCGAGGTCTTAAACCTTGGTCTCGGGTTCATTGTCAGACTCCAACTTTCTGCCCCATATGTTAGCACCGATAGAATGCAATGAGGTCACAGTTTTCTTTTAAATGATAGTGGTAAGCTTCCAGTAAAGATTTGGTAAAACCTGCCGTGTTCACATCCAAAACCAATTTTAACTGTTCTGTGAATTTCCTTCCCTTCTCATATATGTCCTTCTTCAGTTTGTAGATAATACACCTGATTTGAAGAAAGGGAACCGAGGACAAGATTTTTGTTAATCATGGCCATATAAAGCGAGCACTAAACCAACCAAGTGGCACTACGAATTGTGCTACGGCGGCTATCAATCTGGCCACTATCTTGGGTAGTTATGAATAATAATCGAGCCCTGAGAGTGTTAGGTGCGTTTTTCGCTCGCGAAAACGCACCTAACACTCCCAGGGCTTGATCTATGCCCTGATTTATTGATCTATTGCCGCCAACGTGGCGAGAGCCCGCGTTGCCGCCAACGCGCGAGCACCTGCATGAAAAATAGAGCGGCGCTTTCGCGCCGAGTTTTCCGGTTCGCCAGACAACATAACTCCCAACGACATGAATTGTCTCGGTTACCGCACTATAATATGCCCTTAAAATTACATAACACTACATAAAGGAATCTTCGGGTAATTAGACAGCGCCATTTTCTCCAAAGTTTATTTACCAAGCTTCTTTCAAACAGCAAGATTGTCTGCGAAACTGCGACTATGTACCTTCCGCATGCTGAGCGGCAGCTGCATGTTTAAAACGTCACGTAAAAAATGGAGTGTTGGCCGCTTACTACCGAGCAAAGGAGCGATTGCTACTATTTAGGGCCTCGGTGAAGGTTTTTGTCCATTTTGGTGAACGATGCGCAAACGAACTAGTGTAGCCCGTGTTTTCTTCGACGCGAGTCCCAGTTCTGCCGAAGAAAAAAAAAAGTTCCATCAAAGAGTTTTCCGCCGAGATGCGCGGAGAGTAGGGCCACCTGGTGGAAAAACTAAAAAAATTAAACGCCAAGTGACTGCACTCGGAACTCTGATTGGCGGACGCGCACTCTAGCCACCATAGCGCCGCGTCGCGTGAGGCGTTTTTTTTCTACTTCGATTAGCAGCACGCGGCGGCGCGATTTCGTGATGGATGCTGCTGGGCACGCGTCATAATGACGCGCGCGTCCACGATCCGCGCGTCAATCGCGCCTGAAATCGCGCCATGTGGTGCCGGCTTTAGACAACGTCACTCGGCGGGCGGATGTGCAACATGCTGTTTTTATCCAATGTCGTCACGTAACGCGTGAACTTTGGATGGCCGGCACGCGGCTAATAAACCTTCGTATGCGCTATCTAATTACATCAAGACTACCACATTGGAACCCTCGGTATGAATAAATGAGAGAAGGGAAACCCAGACGCTCGATTTTTGTTAATCATGCACACAAGGAAGCTAGGATAAGCAGATATAGATTGTAACAAAAAA